>NC_079545.1:16777925-17080956 GCF_015846415.1 Triplophysa dalaica
GCTGTGAAGTGTTTTTTATCTTTTCAAGACCTTGAAAGAGCTACACATGCTTTTGTTTTATCGTGCCTTGAGTCCTGTAACTCTTTTTCGCTGGAATATCTCAATCCTCTTCCACAAGGCTTACAATCCAGACATATGTTCGTTGTGACTGAAGCCATTCTTTGTTAAAAAAAATTCTAGCCCTAAATGTTTTTTTAAATTAGGTCTACTGGCTGGTTGTTACTTCTTAAAGGTGGAGTGGTTGATTTGGAAAGGTGCTTACTTTAGCATGCTAACACTGAAACTATAATCCCGCCCTCTATGCGATTTGCATAGATGCCAGATGTCTTTTCGTCTCTGCTTTTTCAAGAGCTGACTTTGGTTCTGTAGATAAATTTTTTGTCGGCTCAGCAGGAAAGTTTTGTTGTTCCTGATTGTCCGCCATTCTCCCTACATTGACACAGCAGATGTAAGCGTGCTGATGACGTACGATATCTGCGTAAAAGGGGTGCGCAGTGGTATGCAAAATACGTTGGATGAACATGTACACATGACCAGTCACAGCGTCCAGACAGAACGTTTTGATTGGGCGAATGTTTTTTGGTCCTATGCCTTTTCACAGATGATTTATAAATATAAAAATATTATTTGACCACTAAACTTCTTGATTGCTATCAGGATGTAAAGAGATTTCCAACCAGCATGACCTAAAAAATTCTGGACAGGATCACCTATTCTGTCTTTAATACTATTCACTCTGTGTCAATCAGAATAGTGCTGATTATATTCCTGAGAAAATTATAGACATCATAAATTAAATAACTGTGCATATTTTAATCATTTATTGTTGCTTGTGTTGCAAAATGCTAATTATGCCTCATTTGTGTGTGTGTGTGTGTGTGTGTGTGTAGATGCATTTCAATGTCACACTGTCCCACAAGTACACTCACTTTAATTTAAATAACCTATTTTCTCTCCTACGCAGACAACAGAGCAAAGTAACGTTAATAATGTGATGTAAAGTATCAAATAGAGAATAATAAAGTAGCCTATTTAAAACAACTTCTACATCATAATTGGGCAGGCATCCTTTTTATGTCTTCTACATTACCAAAGACTAAAATGTCAACCTTCCCCAAGAAACTGACCCTCTGAATTGTCTAATTACCAAAACTGTGTCCGGTTAAAAAAGGCTGGACCTTTATTCTTTATTTTCTCACTTTACCTACAGTGTGTGATACACTTTTTTCAGAGCAAAACTCAAAGGATCAAAACAAGGTGTGACAAACAACATCAACGTCTAAAGTTCATATCTGAAAAAATAAATACATTCCTCAAACAATAGAATACAATCGAAAAAGGAAAAATAATAAAAGAGATATCATTTAAAAAGTCTGTATTAACAGCTCAGGGTGTCTTCTAGAAAACCAGCTGACCTTCATTGACCACATGGCTGAAACTGATGGTCCTGAAACATCATGCTATATAAGTGTTAATACTCTGTCATACTAGTCTCACAACCGAGTGGCAAATTTCTGCACTCTAATGTGAAACCAACTCAGAGGTGACTTAAACTGCAATTCATTGACTGGCTGCTAGAGACTGGCTCCAAAACAGAGCAGAATCTCATTGAGCCCAATGTTAAAATGCCCACTTTACAGCAGAAAAAATATGTTTACAGGTCCATATAGCTAATTTTGCCCTTCATGACAACTGTGAGGAGGGTGAACTCATCCGTTTAAATGATATTAAAAGAGACTTAAAAGTCTGCATAATTAAGGGCGTGGCCACTTGAGTGACAGGTGGTTTAACCAACCTTTGTTTAATAAGGTAAATTGTCCAAAGCTATATACCTCATACATACAGTATATCCTATTACTGAACAAAATAACTCTAGTTCAAGTCTCTTTTGTTCAATACCATATAGATTAAACTGAATTAAAAGTACCTATCAAATATTATTATATTACAATTGGATGTGATTTTTTTTGATTACAATAAATAAATAAGAACCCAGTTGACAACACTAGTTCAACACCAAACAAAACTCTTCCTGATTTTGTCACCAAAACAAAAGAGAGACTGAATAAGTGAGAAAGGCAATGAGCAAGAAAGAGTAAGAAAGAGTCAAGATATATTAAATAATGAGAGTTACAGCATGCTTGGACCCGTCAATCAACTTCTGTACATGGAAATGTGGCAGACAGGAAGTGCTGACCCACACTTCCTGTCAAGCAGTCCAGGAGTAAGAGACATGCAGACAAATCATAAAGCAAAAGCAGCACACAGTGAGAGTCAGACGGACATTTGTGTACAGTACCTCTGAGACAGGTGAGGTTCAGGAGATGGCAGAACGAAGAGGAGCGAGCCGGGGCCCGTACGAGAGCAAGAGGAGCCGGAGTGTGTGATATAGATGAGGAAGTGTCATCTCTTCCTCCGGGATGAGGGCACTGACCGCGGCCGAAGCGGCTCAGGCAGCCGCCACTGCAGAAGGAGCGAACGGTTCCCGGCCCCCAGCATGCTCCACTCTTCATTCCACTACACTACGGGCCCACCGCTCCTCTCTCCCTCCTCTCCGCTCCTCGCACGCGCTCACACAACCAACCGCTGCGCAGGAAGTACGCCGGACTGCTACATCAGCCAGATGAGTGCGGGGGGAAGCGGCCGGACCTCACCGTCATGCTGCAGAGGAGCAAACGCCTCACTCCTGAGTAAGTATAGCCCTTAACGGCCTTGATTTCACATCCTCACTCTCCTGCCTAACCTTCAGAGCGCACGCACTCACTCTGACAGCACAGCAGCATATTGGCATTCCTCTCCTCATGCACAGCTTAATGCAGTGTGGTGGTGGAGCGGAGGGTGGGGGATACAGTAGTCTGCGGTACACTGCTGTCTTGACTGGAACAAACTGAGAGGAACACATTCACCCACCACCTTTATTTATTGTAAGCTGGGAGTTTGAAAAGATGAATCAGGGTAAGACTGCTAACACATAAAAGGGGTCATATGGCGCGAATTTGTGTTTTTCTGTGTCTTTCGTGTGTTATAAATTGCCCAGGCATGTATTAGACACGTAAAATTGCCAAAATGAAAGTGCCGGAACAAAAGATGCTTTCTTTCTAAAAGCAAATGCTCACCCAGACATGCCTGAAACCCCTTGTGTAACCACACCCAGTGGCGGTTTTAGGCACGGGCGAACCGGGCAGCCGCCCGGGGCGCCAAATTTTCACGACACGTGGGGGGCGGCACAAGCACTTGAAAAAGAAAAATAATCCGCGCCGCAAAGCAGGTTTCTATTATGTATAATATAACTGTCTGTGTGGGGAATTGGCAAATCGCCGCCCCTGCTTGCTGAGAAGCGCAGAAGCTGTGTGAAAACTGTAAAGGGGAGGGGCTGATCCCCTGATGGACAGTTCACCTCTCCCAAATGGAGCGGACAAGGAGGGGGGCCCATTTAGTGGGCTAAAATCAGTCACACCTTGACTTTCTTCTAAATAACGCACATTTCATTCATAATTTTAAAGCACAGGCCTATTTTTCCACGTTTTTTTTCTGCATTGTGTGTGAAATGGCTAATAAAAAAAGTTAATCCAAAACGATTATGTGGAGGTGAAGTGGTTTAGTCTTGATTGTCGAGTGCCAGATAAACATGAAAGCGATGGAGAGAAAAAGGTTTAAGCCGTCAGGTGCCCAATATAAGAAAAAATCAAAGTAGAAGCGGAGAAAGGAGCAAAAGATAAAGGTATGTAACTACGTTCTCTCTGTATGATTACGGTGACGTTATCCATCATCAATGAAGGGCTAATGTTAATGGGTGGTAACGTTAACTCTTACGTTTGTTAGCCTTCTTGCTATGATGCTTATACAACAATAATTCGGTCTTAACTCAACAAACACGAGATCTAATTTCACCATAAGATTGTGCTTTGCAACAAAACTGTTACAAGTAAAGTTATTATTTATTTCCATCATTGGGGTTAATGTTGGGCCCTGTAATTAGCCAACGAAATTAACATATGTCTGGATGTGTTCAAAGGCAAACATTTGCTATAACTCTGATGCGTGACAAAGAATATAATTTGAGGCAGTAACCAAGGAGCTAATTGTTCCTCCCTTAGATTAATAAAGCGTCTAATGAGTCATGACAGACATTTGGCATGTAAGGGCATGTTTATTTAAATTTGCAATTCATAAGAGTTATACTGTAGCCTACTGTCTTTTGATGTCAATTTCAATTGCAAATTCATGGGCACTTCTAAAGTATTTTGGAGAATCCTCTGTCACTGGTCAGCCATCAAAAACCACCCTGCCTCCTTGAATTTTATCACTTTTATGCATGATAAGGATCTATCAGAGATCTACCCCAACTTTTGGACTGCTCTCAGGATTACACTTACTCTGCCAGTCACTGTGGCTCAAGCAGAGAGGAGCTTTTCAAAAGTTGATCAAGTCATACCTGAGGTCAACCATGTCTCAAGAACAGCTCACTGGCCTTCCTATCATCAGTATCAATAACTCAATAGGGGGCAGATTTCGTATGATGACATTATTGATGATTTTGCATTAAGGAAGGCCAGAAAGGTCAGGTTTTAGTTTGTGTTTTCTGTTCTTAGTGCAATAGTGTAATAATTAGATTTGCTTTTGTGTGATGAAGGATTTGTGCTATTTAGAATATTTTTTCTATATTTTATTTGTATATTATTCTTAATATTTTAATGTTGTTGTTCTCTGGTCGTGTTACATCATGATACATATGTACATCATGTACATATGTTGCAACATTTATGTACATAGAGTATATTTAAGTTCTGATAACTTATACTGATTTGTGCAGAATTGTGTTTTTAAAATGTTCTGTTGAAGGATTTGTGCAATTGAGAAATATAAGGTTCGTCTTACACTTATATAGTTATGGTAAAACATGGCTTTTTTTCTCTCGGATGGGTGGGAGTAGATGGGGGGGCACCCAGAGCGGATCTCGCCCGGGGAGTGATTCAATGTAGAACCGCCACTGACCACACCCCCACAAATATACGTCATTTCGTGGTATGAGTTGACTAAGACCGCACAAATGTAAACGCAAGTAAGATGGCGTACCTGTCAGTACAATTGCTTTGGAACCTGATGTTCCAAATATGGTAAAAGGTGTTACATTTCCGTCACACGCTTGCAGTATTCAACCAATCACTACACGCTGGTTAACTGGACAATCATAGCACGCCTCACTTTTCAGAGCGATGAGCTTTGTTAAAATCTACGCGTTTCAGAGAGGCGGGGCAAAGATGAGATACAAACATACACGTTATGTGGAAAATACAGTGTTTTTTAACCTTAAATCGTGGATACACATTGAATTACATCTAAAACAAACGATATTATTTGTTTTAGCCATTTCATATGACTCCTTTAAAATGTTAATTTGTTAGATCTGCATAACTGTGTCTGTAAGTGATTGTAGAGCAGAGGTTCAATACAGCACATGTTCATGATCATACTGCAAACCATTCATTCTGAAATATGGGCCATATTGTCACGGGGAAAATATGGAAACAACTTTTTTTGGTCTATAATAGTACACATACTAGACAATTGTGGAAGATCCGTTTAAAGATCCAGTGTGTCCTTTTTTAGAGGATCTATTGACAGAAATAATAATAATAATATTACAAAATAATAATAATTTACATAACTATGTCTTCAGAGGTATATGAAGACTTTACATAATGAAGCGTTATGTTTTTGTTACCTTAGAACACCATTTCCCAATGTGTAGGGTGGGCCCCACTGGTGGGTAAGACACATGAAAAGTGGGGCGAGACAAACAGGAGTAAATTTGGTCATTCTGTGCCCATCTCCCTGAATTCCTTTATTTATTGACGTTACACACAAAATAACCAACAACCACACTTTTAAATGTAAGGCTTACTTAGAACAACTTCAGACTGCGAAGAAAAATGTCACGTGGAACCATTGTAGACAGAACAAGGCGAAACAAAAACTTGAATGTGGAGAGGCGGTAGTGGGTATAAATGTTAGCAATGGATAAGTTTGTGACATGGAATGAAAATTAAAAACGGAATTTCGGCACCAGCAGACAAAACCAAGACAGAACGTGGACCTAAAGTTTGAACCATTTTGTTGGGGCGATTGGGAACAGGTGGGGCTCCGAATCCTTCCCTACCCTCAAATTGGGGCAGAAAAAGTTTTAGAAACACTGCCTTAGAATTAGTAATTTCTATCTACAAATTCACAATGCTGTTTCTACAGTAGCCCTAAACAGACAAATTGCTCTATAGAGCACATTTCGTGAATATGTTATCTCCATCGGAAATTAAGCGAAAATAAAACGACATCTTAGTCAGCCACCGTAGTGCTTCTGAGGGGAGAGGTGAGTGAGGCGTTGGTAGCAATTCGCAATCTCACCACTAGATGCCACAAAATTTCATACACTTTACTTCCTGACAAATATATTCAAGTCATATCCTTCAATATTTTTCTGTGAAACACAACATGGAAATAATAAATTCAAGCTTAAAACAGCAACCAGATTTCTGTTCAGCCTCCGTTTTCGGAGTTCATTACTTAACTCAGAACTCTAATACACTTTAAACAATACACTTTAAAAAACACACACACACATGCCTACACTCCTGTCTGAATAATATGTGATGTGAAACCCTCGCACCGTTCAGCCCCAGCAGAGCTCTGTGTCGCAGTGCACTGAACGTTTAAAGCAGGACAAGGTCAATGATGTGTTGTAACAATCACACACACTCTGGTTTATTGTCTCTGTGGGGACAGTTCATAGGCGTAATGAGATTCATTCACCCCCTTCTGCATTTTAAGACTTTCAAAAGTAGTTCTGTACAAACAAGCTTGTTTAGTTGGTATGCAGACCCCAAAAACAAAGTCAGATACACACATGCATTGTGTTTCTTGTGTCTTCTCTATTACAGCTGCTGCTCCACAGGGTCACCTTGAATAATGTGTGTGTGTGTGGGTGTGTGTTTGTGTGCGCATCCATCAGACTCAATTCTATTAATCAAAACTGACCGGTACACGGATGCCAAAGCAGTGAAAGCACAAGCCACACACATGCTAACACAAACGTTTGATTTCAAAATGCAGGCAACCTTTCAAACACAATTCAGTGAAGTATGATGGATTTGTTTTTTAATTGAAAGTTGTATCCATGATGTGTGCAATTGTTTTTGCTTGCTCTTTTTCAGCCCTAAATCAAACAATGGTTTTATGCTAAAAATACTTCTTCACCATTCCCCAATGCTGGAGTTTTAGACCAGCAGTTACCAGCACTGAGTTCCTCTGTATAGAGGACAAACAGCGGCTGTGATTCAGCCAGGTAATTGGAATAATGAGTGTAACAGATGAAAAGAATAAAGGGCAGATGGCTCACCAGCGACAGGCCCGGCACAATTATTTCATAATCTGACAGCAATCGTTTCGCACTCCTTACATTCAGATAGCTCTATCAAACTAAAAGAATTTGCTAAATTCTGAAAGAAAGCGTGAAAGTGTTCAGACAAAGGGCCAGCAGCACTGAACAGATGTAATTGCAGGATGACTACAGTGAGCTATATCAGATTGATCAATGAGCTAAACATGTGCGTCATAACCACGGATAACAGCTCTAACAGTCTGACTGCAGTAGTCAAACACAGATAGACAGAGGGAAAGAAAAGTGAGATATATAACATGCTAAAAGAGGAGAGTCTTTGTTTAAAACCCAGCACAAGGATGGGGAACAGCACATGTTCTGAAGAATAACATCTCAACTAGAATCTCAGTGATAACAGGTAATAGAAAAAAGATGAGTGGATGTGACCTAGAGGCCAAGAACTGAACACAAAAAAAGATATTTTGAAGAATGTTGTTAACAGCCCCCCCCATTCTATTGTATTAGTTATAATAGAAGTGAATGGTGGCTGTGCTGTTCTGTTAACAACATTTTTCAAAATATCTTCTTTTGTGTTCTGCAGAAGTAAGAAAATCATACAGGTTTGAAATGACGTAAATGATGACAGAATATTCATTTTGAAAGTGTACTACTCCACCCAAAAAGAATATTGGGAAAAATGTTAGCAACTGGCATTTCTGGGACATCATTGACAACAATCATAGGAAAAATTTAAATGGTAGTCAAAGGTGCCATAGAACAGTTTGCTTTTTAAAATTCTTCATATCTCATTTTGTGTTCAACAAAACAAAAAAATGTGATACAATCATTCTTCCTACTATGTTAGTCAATGATGTCCCAGAAATGTCATTTGCTTACATTTTTCCAAGACCAAAGAAACTTGAGAATGAGTAAATGATGACCGAATTTTCATTTTTGGGTGGAGTATCCCTTTAATAGAATTCATCTTTAGTGATAAAACATTTTTTTTTACTGAATTCTGCAATGCAAAAATAAAATGAGGACCGGGCTTGATTTTTTCCTCTGGGAATGGATTGAAATGTTACCTTTAATGATAAATATAGTTCCAATACACACACAAACATGGACTCATACACACACAAACTAACAAAAAAAAATATCTTCAATAATTGAGAATTATTGAGTCAATATTCTCAAAGGAAATTCACCAAGCATTAATCAGTGAGACCGTATGAGAGATAAACAAGGCATTGGGGATTTACAACGATACAGTCTGCAACACTAAACATACAGGAATGAAAATGAGGTTTTCAAATGAGGATTAGATATCCTAAGGTCTTTCAAAAAATAAAATCACTTTGGGTTTGACTAGACGAACCAAATGTTTCATGACACTGGCGTAATTCTTCTCTCCTCTCATTCACTCTCCGTTTGCCCTAAAGACCCTGGCTGTGATCCAGCTGGCTGTTCTTTGATCCTGTGACAGACAGAGCGCCTTTGACCCGACTGGTACATACAGCACAAAATAAAAAGACATGCATTACTGGAGAAAAAACACCCGGCATCTTTTAACTGCTGAAATATGATGAATATGAAAAACATGATAGATTATGATGTCACAAAATCAGTTTTTTTCACTTCATGGTTATCCTGGTCAAATGAATTTACAGTAATGATATTATCATGATATCTAGTTAAATTTATTTTTTGAAGAGTCAAATTAATCTCAAATTTTGTTTATTTTTTGGCCAACACATCACATTTCAAATTCAAGTGTGAGAATTAAAGATAGGGATTGTAACCATTGTGGCTATTAAGGCAAAACTTAAAAAAATTCATTTGTAGAATTAACATGATATCAATAATCATGGTCTTAAATCCCACAGTTATTGTCAATACCAGTATATTGTAAACCCCTAAGTTATACAATTTAAAGCAAACAGTGAGTTTAAAACAAGCAGATGATGCAGTGATGTGCTTGTGCATGTTAAGCGGGTCCAGAGACAGTTAATCAAATGCAGATGACGGTTTATCAATGACATCCATGAGGCAGCAATCTATTTACTGTAGCCCAATCAGACACAACCGATTATTTATATCTGTCTCAGCTAAAAAGCAACATGCCAATGCCCCTCTCACACACACATTAGCAGTGTTTTCTCTCTATCAAATCAACAGAGATGTTTTATGGCTATTATGTCTGTTAGCAATCTATATCCAAGCACACATGCAGCGATCTATATTGCTCAAAGTGACGGTTTCATATGATATCCCTTTCATTCTAAAACGATTAATATGCCATTCGCTCTTAACTCCTTATGATCTCTCTCTTCCACAAATTTCATTGATCCTTTCATGCCATTCACATCCCGATCCAAGCACACTGTTTGTATTGGCTCAAAAAAGTGAGATTTTGCTGTTTGCGCTTGTTAATTGGGCACAACAGATCGTTTCCTGGTGTACGTGAGGACAGCGGCCATGATTGAGTGTCGTTCTGCTGAGATGGGAGAAACTGAATACGTTCCCGCGGGCTGTGATGATAAAGATTCCACAGATCAGTCCATCTGCCTGCTTGTCTGTTTCACACACTCACACAAACACATTCAGACACTCCCTTATCTCAGTCTCGCACTTTCTCTCTCTCTGTATGTTTCACACCAGGGAGTGTTGAACAGAGAAGTTGCTTCTATACATGGAGCAAAATCGTTCGTCCTGGTTTATGTGTGTAGGGAAAAAAGTGAGAACTACTAGATGCATCTGTGAAGCTTAAAGACAGTTCTGGATGAGGGAGGGCTCTAGCATATCACTTGAAACGGTTCAAATGTGAAGGTTCAGAGATCAAGAGGACGGCTATGCCGACTGCTCAACCATGTGGCGAGAGCAGAGGCCAAATTAAACCATACAAGCAATTAATGAGGAGCAGGTGAGTGAAGCAGAATGAAAGAGTACTGGAATGAGAATACACCAGGAAGACCGGCGATGGAGAAATAGGAGATAAACAAGGGAAACACTGTAGAAGTGTTATTAAAACAGATCTGCATGTTTATATGAATTTGTATGATGACAAAAATGTACGAGTATCAGAAAAAAACAATACTGAAGCCCCTCCCCTAACCACACCCCTAAACCAAACGTACAAACTACGTAGCAAATCAAACTAATATGAATGAATAAGATTGTGCGAGTTCATACAAATTAGCTTACTTGTAATAAAGTTACGAATTCCCAATCATTCAATCCTTAACGACATGCGTGATGTCATTGAGAAGGCAGAACTAGCAACTGACTTCCAAAACAAGAGTGTTAACAAATAATGGATACCAAAACGGCATGTTTGTACTGGCTTTCTTGTCATAATTCCACCTAGCAGGACCCATTGATTCTGATTGGTTTTGCCATGTTCGAAGGTAGTGTATGGAAGAGCATGTTTGCTTTAACTTGTGAACGTCACCGAAATAATTAAGCACTTTTTTGTCACAGATGCAATTGCACCAAGACACACAACACAAGAAAAAACAATTCATTCATTAGTTATTTATAAATCGCCAGAACTACCTTGTGCATAAATCGTGGTGATATTGTGTAATCTAAACCTAGCTTTATTAAAACTAGGTTAAAAACAGGGAGTTTAACGCATTTAAGACCAGATACATTAATTTATGAAAAAACGTGCAATAATCTTGACATAAAGCCTTAAACGGCACAAAAACGACATGAGATTAGAACATCAATGACACGCACAGACTTGACAAAGGCAAAGGGGACAGATTCCAGCAACGTCCAGGGACATCACATGACACAAAAAGATGTTGTGAGGATGAAAAATGGGTGGGGGTAAAAAGAGACAATTACAGGTAAGGGAAAGTTTAAAAAAAGTGAGGCAAGCGAAAGGCAAAAATGTGCATGAGCAAGCGTGCTATGCTAATCCCATTCTGAGGCTTTATTCTGAGAGTGATAATGGGGCAGCTGGGCAGATAATTAACAGCAGACTCATGTCTCACGCTGTAAACATCACCAAAGCTGGATTCAGAATGCTCTTGTGGATAGAGATTCTCTCCCACCCTCCATCTATCCTTTTTTTCCCCTTTCTTGCTAGTTTCATAATCAATTACGACTGTTATAGAAACCACAGTGTGTATCCAAGCATATAGAGTCTCTCAGCTGCACAGTGAATCTCCCTACGGGCTAAAACAAACATACAACAACATATTTGTTTTTCTGCCATAGTGGGTATTTTCCACTTCTATTGTTTGATTGTTTAATCTAAACCTCTAAGAACCACGGCTGGTCAACACAGTACAGGCAAAACCATCTACACTGCAGATGAAATCATGTACATAAACAAAATTTTGATTAAGACCCCATGCATGTTTTACCCTTGCTCTCACACACACATACCACATGCAAATCACACCGTAATACCGGATGAACAGAGATGAAAAAGAAAAGAGCATTAGATGGGAAGAGAAGAGATGGATGGAGGTACGAGGATAAGAAAGAGAGATATTCACCATCTGTCAGTGTGTACTAAATCAGGTCAGAATGGAATGTGTGAGATTATAAAACATACACTGTGACATGGCACGGCGGTGAGACATCTAACATACGCCCCACAAATAACATACGCACACCGTTTGCAAAAAGCATGCACAAGGTTGCAAAACGCACAGCAGAAACTTATAGAACTTAAATCCTACTATAGTCAACATTAATACCAAAAATATAATCATCACAACACTTTAAACATCTATACATAAAACATCCTATACATATTTAAACATTAAACCCAGACATCTAATGATATTACTTACACACAGAACCGAGCCACCTCCTTCTCTACCTCCTCTCCACTATGATGAGATTCACTCAACAGTAAAGAATCCAGCCAGAGCAACCGAAAGAGAGAGAGAGATAGATAGAGCAAGATAGATGGATAGAAAGTAAAAGAGAAAGAGAGGGAGGGAGAGAGAGAGAGAGAGAGAGGGAGAGAGAGAGAGAGAGAGAGAGAGAGAGAGAGAGAGAGGGAGAGAGAAGTCTCGCCTATGAATTCATGCTCATAAAAGAAGAGGTCACTTTTGTCAGTTCTCTGTTCTGGTTTACAATCATAGATAACGAATGAGTTTACTGGGAGACACAGAGGGAGAGAAAGACACTAAGAGAGAGATTAACAAAGGGAGGGGAAGAGTGTCTGATAGGAGAGGAGGAAAGGTAGGTGTAGGAGAGAGTACAGTGTGAAATACCCGGGAAACCAGTCAAAAGACAACCATCACCAATAAAGATGCTGTGTTATAATAGCTGTTGTAGAATTTCTGCCAGACACAGGCATTGAAATAGCCACGCCCCTTCTTCTAAAACTTCAAAAACATACATACACAAAGGACGTCTGAAAACCGATTTAATGAGACTGGGAGCAGGAGAGCAGCAGTGCGTCACCTCAATGTCACATGAAGGAACATGTTAAATAACCTGAACAACTCTGCATTACACTGACCTAGCAACATTCTTTCATAACAAACAACGTTCTCAACTGACAACATTAAAGAATCCGACACATTTTTCTTTGCACAGAACCGTGATATTTAACATATTTTAGTCATACCTGTCATGCAATAGGGAAGCATTCCATAGAAAAGCTGCTTATAGGACCTTTAATTCATGATATTACAAAGGTCATGTTTCAGCACCACGGACAGAGAAGCTATAATATATTTTAAGAAGGAGAGCGGGTGTAAGATGAAAGGCTAAAGTGAACATGTCAGGCGTTCTGCAGTGGAACTAAAGTGTTGACAGGAACATAATTCAAGTTTATTCTTGCCTTGTGATTGAAGGAATGCTGGGTAATGAGTGCACACTCAAGAAGTGATCATTAAGCTACACTATCTGAGACTGCCATACAGGGAGCTAAAATGTCACTTAAATTAGAATTTTTTGCCTCTTTAACGTCTGTCACACAAACAAGGGAATTCTTAGAAACATAATACACTTCTGCACAGAGGCCCAATAATTTGATAATATCAGTTATAGCTAATTTTGTTACATATTAACCCTTAGTATGAGCAATAATAATAGTCATGCTTGCCTTACCGAGAACTATTGACTATATCTAATATCTGATAAATATACTGTTGTTGGAATTGTGGACACTATACTAATTAAAAATGGCCTGCCACCTGCTGGTTTTTGCTCATATTGCACTAAAACATCCTGACATTTACATGAGAAAAAAAGAGGATATATTCTCTGTGCACATTTACTCATTTGACAAATGCATTACATACAGTTTATCAATCATTCCACTTGTTAGTAAATACCCATGACCCTTATGGTAGCACATTAGTTTTGTCGTATTTACAAGATCTCAGTATGATGTCGCTCAGTACAAAATCCAGACAAGCAGCCAAAATAGCCCAGGGATCAACCTGCTGTCAGAATGACTCAGACCGTGTGAAAACAATGAAAGCGAGGTGGGACACAGAGGAAAAAGAAAGAGCGAGAGAAAGAATGAGACTCACAGACAGGTGGGTGGTGGAGATAAAAATAGGTGCAGTTATGAGGGAGGCTTTTAAAGCTCAGGGTGCTGAACTGAATGCTTGAGATCAATGATGAGAGTCTGACCCACTTCTGTGTCTCTCATTTCCTCATAAGAACTCTCTCCCAACTCATAGCTGAAACAAAACTGACAATGAGGATCAGACCTAATTTTTGCACAGCAAATCTTGTCCAGACCAAACTTGAACAAAATAGTACTTCTTAAAACATCTGAGGCTGAGTATCAAGCAGAGAGAATTGAATCAAATCAGTATTATTGTCTCATTTGCATCTATTCTTTTCCTTGTGGCACAATTAATCAATACTTGAAAATATGATAATTTGCGGTTGTTTGTTTTTTTGCATTATCACACAACAGACATAAAACGGAATATATTCATACTATAAACATATATAATCGTCCATACTTTGTAGCTGATCCATAGTATATATCCAATGAAATACAGTGAACCTGAAGGGATTATTCTTGTTTGAGATCAGGAAGATTTTCCAAACAACACAAAGCATCAACATCAATGTGTTTCGTCTGTTATTCGACTCCACAGAGACTTAAAACTGTCATTCACAATAACACTCACTTACACAGAAAAGCTAGAGGTCTGCAGAAATAGTACGTTGTGGTTTATTTGTGGAGCGAGGAGAGAGTGGGCCGTGCCTGGAATGGAATGAGGAGAGAGGGGGCTGGAGCGCAGCCAACATTTCATACAGACAAGATTCCAAAATACAAGAGAGATTAGAGGGAGTAATAAAAAAGAGCTCTGTTGTCATGTGAGTGTGCTTGGTTCTCATGAGAACTCAAATCAGTGCCAAAATGATCTCTTGCGCCCTCATGTGGTGAATTGTTTACAATCAGGGGCTTTTTACTGCATTGTTTTATACATTCATAGAAAATAAACAAACTCATATGGGGAATTTGAAAGCAAATATTTTTTGTTTGTTTTATAAGGAGAAGTTTTAAAAGCCCCACACAGACAATCTAGACCTAATGACTCTTCATTCCGCTATCGTTTTTATGAATATACATTTGCCTCATAATTTTATAACAAGTTAATAAATTAATAAATAAAACAAATATTTTTTCTCATAAAATGATTTTCTCATAAAATGACTTTATGTAAAACTGTGATTTTAATTTTCCATGCTGAATGCATAATTCACTATGGAAGTGGAAGCCATCTGTTTTAACAGTTGTGTGTGTGTATGTGTGTGTGTGTGTGTGTGTGTGTGTGTGCGTGTGTGTGTGTGTGTGTGTGTGTGTGTGCACGTACCACCCATAGTACTGGAGAAGAACTAGGCCCTAAATGATCTTATACATTTAAAGCCCATCCCAAACCTAATTTAAACTTCTTCAAAGTTTTTGTTCTAATTTTGTTGTAAATCAAACCATTCAATAACATTACCGATTTAAAACATGACTGTAAATTTGCCTTTTACAAACATGGCAAGCGCACCTGCACTGGTAACATTTACATTGACTGCAGTTATACGAATGAATATCAAACGGCTGTTCAGTCATGATGTGGATACGAAGACCAACCAGGCAGGCTAATTCATCATGAGTTCTCTCTGGAATTTAAAAAAAGCTGAGAATAGCGCTTTTCCATTTAAATGATGATTTTGTGAAAAACATTACTTTTGCAGTCTATGTAAACGCACTCTTTGGCAGCCATAGCATTTCACTGGATCCCCAAATTTGAAAATCAAACATAATGCAACATAACACTACTGAGCTCCCAAAACCAACAGCATACAAAAAGGCAATAAAATCAGACTCCATGCATGCCCAAAGCCCAAAGCTACCATCACATTTTGCCCATCCAGCATTTATTTAACGAGAAGCATAAACAGGTATGTGCTTTGATTCAAAGAAAAGAACAATGATCCCACTTCAACAGATCAATGTCCCAGACATCCTTAGAAAAAAGCAAAGGTTTAACCAATTTGGAGCAAAGCAATGACCCACATCAGATACTGCAAAATGAAACTAAACAGCCAACAAACCACATCTCTGTCACATTCCATTGCAAATGCAATTATACCCCTGCAAAAAATATGTATTCTGCACAAAACCCTCAATGCAAAGCCGCTGAAAGAAATGCAATTACCTTACCAGATTGATAACAGTGTGCAGGTGGGGCGGCATGGTGGTCATTGTCTAAAGGCACAGGTCCATTCAAAACATTTATGCATCTGAATAACTTCATTTACATAATAAACAGGTAGAAATGGTCAGTTATATGCAGACAAGCTATGTTTATTGCCCACAACAAACACACATGGTTTAAAGTTCAGAAAAATAAAAATGATGTCATCGTGTATTCAATTCGATGTCTCAAAACCTGCATTCGACTCTTCTGTGACACACAATAGAAGATATTTTGAGAAATGACTTCATGGTTTTGTGTCTAAACAATGGAAGTCAATGGGATCCAATGTTGTTTGGTTACCAACATTCTTCAAAGTAGCTTCTTTTGTGTCCTGCAGTATTAAGAAATTCATAAAAACTTGAAATTACATGAGGGGGAGTATTTGTATTCAGACAAGTTAGATGAAATATGCTATCTTCCCTGACTAAGGAAATAGCTGGCCGGGGACACTGCCAAGATGTTTGCTGAGTGGACTTGCTTAAAAGAGACTTTGATATGACCGGCTGCACTGACGCTAGGAACATTCAGGTAAATGCCCAACAAAGACTAGAACCAGAATTTTTTCCTGGTCTTACCAGACTGATCGTTCATCATTCGAATGGCTTTAGCTTTGGCAAGCTCCAGTGCCGTGACCCATCTCTGCCTCTCCACCTCTGTGCTGGCTTTTAGGTGGTAAGTGCGCCCCCCGCTGCTCAGAACAATATTGCAGGCATCTTCCGTGTCGATGTGCGCCGTGGCGAGGTTGATGGTGCCGCGACACGTGTGGGCCATTTCTGCCTGCGTCCTGCCGGGAGCACACCAAGACATGAAGGACAAACAGGAAATGAGAGGAGGTGTCAGCACGTGATAAATAGTCACGCTAGAAAATCACAAGCGTAAAGGAGAGAAAAGGATGTTGAACAATGCTGTTAAATATGTCTGTGAAGCTCATAAGTATTTTTACGGCTTTTTAACAGTCTATTAGCAAAGAACTGAAGCCCAAAAAATGTTTGTGATGGCATAACAAAAAGTTTCTGTTTCGAGATTTTGATAGGCTTTAAAGGAACAGTTCACTCAAAAATGAAAAGTCTGTCATCATTTACTCTCCCTCAAGTTGTTCCAAATCTGTAGACATTTCTTTGTTCTGTTGAAAACAAGATATTTTTTAATTATAAAAGAAAAAAGAAGATATTTTGAAGAATGTAGGAAAGCAAAACCACTGTACTTTTTCCTACTAGTCAATGGCGGCCAAGAACTGTTTTCTTACAAGTATTCTTCCAAATATCTATCTCTGTGTTCATAGGAACAAAGAAATTCATATACGGATTTGGAACAACTCGAGTGTGAGTAAATGATGACAGAATTCTTAGTTTTGGGTGAGCTGTCCCTTTAAAAGCAAATAGACGAAAAGATGGGCATGCAAACATTAGGGATGGATAGATAGTTATCAAAATCAACACAAATATTGAGAGTGGGGGGACGTACAAACTTGGGCACCTGAGATTTTCTTGATAACACACAACAACTGTATACTAAGTGAATGAAAAATAGAGGATAACACAGCCTTTGTGCCAGCTGGTGTCCATGGAAAACAACACCAAACAACAGCACTCAAACAAAACCAACCAGTGTCACAGGCAAGAGACAGAACAGAGAGTTTTGTAAACCCTGACAGAGAGAGAGAGAGAGAGAGAGATCAAGAAGAAAAGTTCCTCTAATAAAGGAGCAAAGACATTAGAGAGAGAGATTTGTCATTGGATAATAAAACATTTTCTGTCTTTTTTGGTTGTTCAAGTAATGTTTGTAGTGGTAATCTTAGCAATTTAAAATAAAAAATATATTATACGGTACTGACAATATCATCACAGACTGATAAATATAGTATCTATCTATTGTGTAAAACAGCTGGTTATAACAGGTATTTTTTAGAGAGACTGGTCCTTAAAGTGTGAAACATCTCAGGCCTGAAAGGATCTCAGTTCCTGCTGGGAGTCTGTCATGACAGAGTCTGAAGACCTTTAATTTAACCTTAAGAAGGGCTCTAATAAAAGAAAAGTAGGCTAGAGAGAAAGGGAGAATTCTTCAGTCAGCTGGTAATGAAACACTGATACAAAAACACAACAGACTCTGTCATGTGAAGCAAGTTCTGCTGACTTTGAGAAAGAGTACAATAGAGATGGAATGGGACAGCAAAACGCATGAAGGGGAAAAGAGATGGAGAATCTAGAAGTGGGAAAGTGTGTGTGTTTGGTGTGTATGTATGTGTGTTGCTGATCTGGTTACCCAGTATCAGTTCCAGTATCTCTAACAGAATGTCAAGTTCTGACCTCACAGAGAAGCTTTGACAAAGATCTCATACACAGATACAGACAGTGTTTAAACGTTCATTAATTCCAACAAACTGCAGCACAACTGGAAGAGGCTGGAAGGTCACAGGGTCGATTCCCATGGAATGCACATTTAGTTTTTACACACCGTCCAACATCTGCTGGCTACATTATCATCCCTTTAGGGGCTAATGGTCTGACGGTCAGGTAAACCATGTGATTGGATGAATCTTTACTCAGTGACTGTCACTGGGGTGGGGCGCAGTAAGTGATACACTTTCTATAGACCGTTTAATTGGACACACGCACCCCAAACCCCCAGTTAACTTCTGGTTTGTGTTTGGCTATTGTCTAATAATCTAACTTTTTATATTTTATTTAATATATGTTTATGTACATTTATATATATTTTTTATTGTATAATAGTTAAATTAAAGTGATACAAAGATATTTGGAATAATGCTTGAAACCAAACAGATCTCAACACCCATTGACTCCAATAGTAGGAAACATTTTTGGTTCTGTTGGAGGCAAAGGACAACATTTTGAAAAATGTAGGACACCAAACAGTTCTACCATTGTTTTCTTCCTACTTTGGTAGTCAATGGGTGTTGAGATCTGTTTGGTTAAAAGCATTATTCAAAATATCTTTCTTTGAGTTCATCAGTACAAAGAAATGTTTACACATTTGGAACAACTCGAAGGTGAGTAAACGATGAAAGAGTTTTCATTTTTGGGTGAAGTATCCCTTTGCATAAACGATTTGTTGAATTTTGTTGTATGTTCATTTTATTAAATAAACAATTTGTTGAATAGGTGCTGCAGTTTGGTCCCATTTAAACAATCCGTAAGGTACATTGACATCTAGCAGTTGAGCTTGGTGTCGGAGTCTAAATTCAAAATATTGGAGAGTGCTGTTTAGCCAAGTAACGGTTCTTCTCGGTTTCTTTTGGCCCCGCCCCCGTCATCTTCCCATCAGTGTTTCATTCCTCTCACCTGCCCAGTGTAACTATCCCTTGTTAGTTTTCCCCATTTAAGGCCTTCTTGTTCTCAGTCCAGTGATGGTCTGTTTTGACTCTTTCTCCCTATTCTAGTCCGCCTTATTCCTGCCTTGGTCCCAAAGAAGTGAGTTGTATTTATTTTCGGTTTAGTTCTTGTTTTGACCCCTCGTGGGAAGTGTTATTCAAGTGTTCATTATCTACCCTTGGTTCTTGTTTAATTTCTGTTTAGATGAAAATATCTTTAATCCGTCACATCAATGAATGTCCACTACATGATTAAAAAAACAAGCTCCCTACTGATAATTTTTTTTGCTTAAAATCTAAAAGCGGCATGAGAAACATGGAAAGGGAGGTACGGAGGGGCAAAAGCAGAGATCTTAAATTAGACCACATCCACCCTAGAGGGGACACACTGGACGCAAACGGCTTTAAGTGGGTCAGAACTGAGAACCTGAAGCCAAGAACTACCATGAAGGGTAAAAAAAGAAAGATATGTCATTATGCAGAAAGACAAAGAGAGAGAGAGAGACTTGAGATGGGTATAGGGAAAAAATGAGGAATAGACAAAAACGGAAAGCACATGAGAGATTTTATCCGAAAAGAAAAGTAGACTGAGGTAAGAGACTAAGTATGATTGAAAGACAAAAGATAAAAATAAAGGAAGGTTGCCATGGGCTAATTCATTTAGAAAGGTTAACAAATACAATCTTCATTAGTCAACTAAAGTAGATTCTGTTGGGAAAGATGCAGTGTGACGCATGGCAAGGAAGAGGAGTATGTGTGGGGGGAGAGCTGTGTGGCCGTGCGCAAATGCTGCATTTACTCAGGCCATTACACTTTAACGGGTTATGATGGAAGAACTGTGTAGGGGGGTGGTTGGGGTAGGAACTGTGTTTTTTCCTCTCTGTAAATCTGACGTATCAGCAAAACGCATCCTGTAGAAAGGCACTTTCTATCTCTCAGGGGAAAGTCAGTGTGACCACAAGCTTGTGTGAAGATGAGTTTTGAATTGAATTTTTCTCGCTGTAATATTCTATATATTAAAGCATCATTCCAGACAGCTTTAGATGTACGAAGATTAGAGAAAGGATTGGAGTGAGAAAAAGAAATGCGAGTAAAAAGAGATCAGAAGCAGTGGTTGATTCCACTATCTCGACCCAAGAGCAATTCACTCGGTGTATCAGAAACAGGCCCGGTGGACTTTAGTATGACTCACACACATGTCAGCTCACACACTCAAAGATCCTCTCCAACAGAGATGCTAGAATGAGGTGGGGAAGGAGTATGAACTAAATAGATATCCTTGAATCGTAACAGCAATGATGCAACACAATACATACAGCGGGTCCAAAGTCATACACATTGAATTGAGTTTAATTATGAATAAAATTATTAGGTAAAACAAGAAACATAATCTCTATTGCGTGTCAATATTTAACTTTATGGACCACATTAACTCACTGGAACATTCTCAGATTATGCTCGGAATAAAACGAATAATCATATTTTGCAGTCATTACCAGAATATGTTTAGTGCATGCTGAGCAATAAAGCAATAGGGGGATGCCAAATACTAAACTAAATCTTAAATCGCATATATCAGAACAACCAGTGGTGGCGCTGGGGGGGGGCTTGCTGGGGCTGTAGCCCTGTCAAAAAACCTGCCCAGCCCTGGCACGGCACCCCCAAGGATTTCCTAATATCTTTTACAAATCTATATTTACACTGATTGCAAATAGCCCGTCTTGTAAGCAGAGGCTATAAACGCCAACTCTGTCCACCAGTTTCTGATTGGAATAGAAATTATGTAAAAATGACGCTGTCTAACTACCGTCTCCAGTGGCGTAGGGACTCGGGAGTAAACCTTATATTGTCTGTTCATGTCATTGAATGTTCGAATCTTTGTTCGACTTTTCTTTGATCATAAAGCCATTTTTTTAAAAATATGAATAAAGATTGAAAAGTGGCTAACAAGTGTTTAATAATGAAGTTTTAGGGTAAGGTTGGGGTGAACGACTGGCAACGTTACTAAATAGACCTGACGGGCATATTGTCCCTCCCCCCAATGATAAATAGTCCCACTGATATTTTATATAAATATTTTATTTCTTAAAATATTATTATTTAAATATTATTAATATAATTACAAACAAACTGATAATATCCAGAAAAAATATATATAATGTTTGATTGCCATCTGTTTTCAAGACTCAACCTGTGAGTTTGTGGCTGGTTGCCCAGTCAAACTTTTGTAGTACTTTAAGGCTAAAAAACACTACAAGACTTTAGATCCGATTTTGTCCAGATTTTCAGTCTGGACTTGTTGCAGAAAGTTTCTGCCAGTCTGCAGATTTGATCAGTTAGTGTGTTTCAATCTGAAACTTTCAAAAAGTTGGTGCTATCTAAGTTAACGTTATAGTTACAGAATTGTAAAACTTTCTGGCCAACTTTTTGATTAATCAGCACTTTACGGGAACATGTCGTAGTCTTTGGTGAAATAAGCGCGTTTTACTGCAAATTCCATTTCAATACAAAGAACAGAAGAGTATAGCATTGATTTGTTTGCTTTTGGTTATAGAAGGAATAATTAGGCTAGCAAAGGACCCTTAGTTAAAGGACTCGAACCTTATGCTCGTGGGCTATTTTTTCTTATAATGCAATAACAAAACCAAAAGCTGACTGTAGGCTCCAGTGCGTTCTGTATGTTCATTGCTGTATTCTGCTTCATATTCTTTTTCTGTTTTTTAACATAAATCGTTTTTTTCTGTAAGGTACAATATTGCATAATGTTTTCAACCAAAAAGCACAGCATATTATGTAAGCTTGTTCTAAAATGGTCACAAAATCTTAATTAACTAACAATAACTATATCTAAGTGCACCGATGGGAGAAGTGTGGCTAATGCACTACAACATAATCTTTATGAAGTTGTTCTGTATTTAAACGGCAAAATTGCATGTTGTCTAGCTATGGTGTTTATTTATTTAATAATTTTATTAGCCCACCCTCTAAACTGTTAAGCCCCCCTTAGCACCCCCAAGAAGACCGTCCTGGTGCCGGCCCTGAGCACAACTAAACCTGCTATAAGACAAATATGCGGATTTCTCATAAAATGACCAATTGGGGAATGTTTGGACTGATATCAGCAGATGTCAGGATAACCTGCTGATACAGGGGCTACACAGAGATGCAAAATCTGCTGCTCTCTGCATTTACAGTAAGTGCTGTAGGATGTTGTAATTGTGCATGTGTAGCAGCACAAAGCACATTTGGCTGAAAGTGATGCACAAGTGCTTCCACTCACTTGACTTGCTATATATCGACCACTAATGGATAAATACAAATAAAGACATAAAATACAGTGTAAATCAGAAGTGGTCAACTCCGGTTCTAGAGGGCCATTGTGCTGCAGAGTTTAGCTCCAAACATTTACCAAACACACCAGCATGTCAATTTCTGGGAATGCAGGTTTAGGTTCTCGTATCGTCAATACCAGTTTCTGATTTTTCTTACCTAACTGTCCTGTAAATAAAGGAAAAACAGCCCATAAATCCATCATTTTTCACTTAAAAAAATACTAATGGTAATATTCCGGTAGCTGGAGTGTGAGAATTGTAAATTGAAAAGCGACATTTAAATAGCATTTTGATTTTATTTTACAGTTAACTTGTTACATTCTGACATATTTTACCTCATTTAAAAAAAATGAAAATTCAGTAAAATTACCGTTTTTTACAGTCATGAAAATCAATTACGTTTGTCTTTCCCAAAGCCACTCCCAGTAATTAAAAAATATATATAATCTGAAGACTTCTGTCATGCACAGACTTTGAAACATACAGTAATCAATCAAATTGTCACTTTCTCTGCCACCCTTGCACAATGTATTTTGCAAACATTAGTGCAACACATTATCCAGTCGCTCCTTTAGTGTTGGCTACGTGCACACCATAGCCCGAGCTCTCAGATGACAGCCGATCTAGCCTTACACTACTGCAATCACATTTCACCATAATAGACTATTAATAGAGAAGAGCAGAGTGTCACTTTTCCCTCTGACTCTCCAGGCTGGGTGGAAACCCTGTGGCCTACTGTGTGAGGAATCCCGTAGAGATACTGAGCAACGTGCATTGCCTTAATGCTCTAACAAGATCCTTTGGCCTTATTTCGTTAGCCGCATGTCATCTGATCTTCTCTGTAATGTTATCGCAATGACCCTCAAGAACATCTGATAACAACTCATTTTAGATCATTGTTGGTTGCACATTGGCCCTCAAATACACTAGCAAGCTTGGTTAGCAACTGCAACGCTTTTAATCTTTTGCATACTTTGCAGCATTCATGCTTCGGGAGTCATTTTAAAGACTGAATTAGTGCTACATAATATCAAAGCAAAATGCAAAATGTCATAACTTGCTAAATAATAATAATCTTAGATTTTACATTTTTTTATGTATTAGAAATATTGAGTTATTGTAAACAACTGTATGCATATTTTGAGTGCATGTATAGTCTTCCAGAGATTCCCAGGGAACACACTAAATGTTAGTTACTTTGGATAAAAGTGTTCAAAAGCCAAAACCATATTATTTCAGGCCTTGTTTCAGCCCTAGACGAGAAGACACAGAGTATTAATATTAGGCTCTTAAATGTCCACTATAACCTCGTTGGAAACAACACATGTGCAATATTCTCAGCTTTCTTCATAGGGGACAAGAAAGTATTTTAGACGAATCGTACTATTTCAAGGCAGCTGTTCAGCAATATTTAAGAGATTGCAGAATCACCGCCAATGGGACATTGTACGACATACAAAATTATATTATCATTGTGGATTAATTAACAAATATATGAAGAGAAATATTAAGCGATATATATTTAGTTTTTCAGGAATTACAGATTCCAATGTGCAATATTTCAACAGTCGAAATCGACTAAATAATTTAAGGCATCTGAGAGACAAGACTGAGATGTTGTAATGAACCAACTAAAATAGTAATATAGAAATAAGGTATAATGACAGACATCATGGTATCCACCTGCCTTCCTGATGAAAGATGAAACATGATCACTATGCTGGCCTGAGGACCTCTTGAACAACAGGTGTTAGTGGGCGAGCACACAGGTGACACATGTCAAGGGCGTTTAAATTTTAAAGTGATACTGTATCACTGCAAACATAGGCGGCTACACATCATCAGATATCTTGGTCCCTGTCATTGGACACAATTGACTGAGTGTTGTTTATCTGTTAAAAAAGATTGTGAATTAGATTTTTTTCAATTTTATGTATTGTCACTTCAAACACAAGTTAAACACAATGTTCCTTGTTAAAAGTATTATAAATGTGTATGAAATCCCATTTAATGTGCTTTCACACTTTAAACGTAATGACAGTTGCAAATTATACATGCAGTCTATTCCATTAGCCGTCTGTAGCAACGGTTTCCATGGTAAATGTTTATATGGGGTTTTCCGGATTGTTCGGTGTACACTGGCTTAGCTAACACTAGCTAACACATCTGTAGCCAGAGGCTTATTACCCCCAAGACAAAATAATCATCACCTATCTTTCCATAATAACATATTAGCCGTAAATGTTTTTATTAGGCCGCAATTGAAAAGACACGCCCACATAAATAAGCAAAAGTAGGTTGTCAGATACATAGAAATGCAGTCACTCTCATCCGCGTCACATTCAGCATCTCTGTGTGCGAACGTCAGTTGATGTTAGCAAACACGCTAGCTGAAGCGCTAATCCCAACACAGCACATTGCTTTCATGTCAGGCTGAGACAGGCGTTTATATGTTCATACTGACATGTGGGGAACCGGTTAAAAAGAAATAATGAAATGTATGAAGTAAAATAAGGATGGATATTGAGAGGTGGAGTAGGATGTGTCAACACTAGAGAAGCGCTCATAAAGTGCGATGAGTTCTCGCATGTGTGTTTGACAGTTTACATGAACCGCC
This sequence comes from Triplophysa dalaica, assembly GCF_015846415.1. Lineage (NCBI taxonomy): Eukaryota > Metazoa > Chordata > Actinopteri > Cypriniformes > Nemacheilidae > Triplophysa > Triplophysa dalaica. The sequence continues at coordinate 16,803,277 of NC_079545.1, forward strand.
TTTGAGATCCCAAAATGCCTCACCGACCACACATAAATATAAACCAAATACAGTTCAGCGAAAATGCGTTCTCGCAATGAATAAATGACAATTTAGAAATGATAATTATATTAAAATATTTGCATGACATGTTTATGGGACGAAGCGTGATACCTGTAATAGGACAGCAGTCCATTGCTGAGCACGAACCATCTGCGCTGGTAACCTTTGATATAGTTAGTCCATTTAAAGAGCCAGCCTTTGTACGTGTCTGAGCCCGGGACTGGTGTGCCGCTTGAAGGCGTGGACGCGGCACTCTTTCCCTGCTCGCTCATCCTCCTCCTGGTGCCTCGTTCCGCTGCCGCAGACTGATGCCGTCGCCGCCGCTGTTGTTTGCAGGATAAGCACGGAACCGCGGTGAGAAAGGACACGATCCTGCCGGGGCCGCTGCAGGGAGCGGCCACTCTCCCCATAAACTCACCACCGAAGCGCTGAGATGAACGGGCTGGGGAAGGGAGATAGAAACAACGCACTCCCCCCTTCGCTCCCGGATAACGGAGAGACGGAGAGTAGCGAGCGACGACCACTGGCGTGAGATGAGTGCGCCACGCGACTACTGTTACTACAGAGTTGCCTCATCAGACACATTTTGCACTATAATGAATAAACCAAGTACCGCACGTGCTTAAAGGAGTAGATCACTTTCAAATAAACATGTCATGATCATTTACTCACCACCATGTCATCCAAGATGTTTATGTTTTTTTATCTTTAGCCGAAAGGAAATTAGGGTTTTTGATGGAAACATTCCAGGATTTTTGTCCATATAGTGGACTTCAATGGACTCCAAACGGTTGAAGGTCAAAATTACTGTGTCAAGTGCAGCTTCAAAGGGCTTTAAACGGTACCAGACCATAAATGTTTGACTTAAATGTTTGTTAAATAAAGGTGCATATAAATAAAGGTCTTATCCAATAGCGAAATGGTTGCTCATTTTCTAAAAAAATATATGAATGTATATGCTTTATAAACACAAATGCTCGCCTTGCTCTGTTCTGCGATGCGTGTTCATGACTTCACATAATACGTAATTATACACCCTTATTCATCGTCTGGTATCGTTTAAAGCCCTTTGAAGCTGCACTGAAACCAGGGCTGGTCCCAGGCATGGGCAGGGGTGGGATGAGCCCACCTAAAGGTCTATCATGCCCATGTGAAAAAATAAATAAAATTAAATTAAAGTATTTTTCTATTGGCTGGAAGCAGCGCCACTCTTAACTCACATAGCGACTTTAGTTGTAACAGATGGTGCTATGGTGGAAAGAAAAATATTGTGCAAAGGAATGTGCGAAATTAAAACGAAAGTCAGTGATCGTTCAGTGATGGGGATTGTTCTCAGCCCACTTTATAGGTTTCTATTCATGTCCAGTTTACATAACCGCTTTATTAATGCATAATCAGTAAAATCAAACGGACTCAATTACTATATAAAAGCCAATAAGCAACTACAATTACTTTTCTTCTCATCTCTCATCTTCTGCATTGAATGCATGCTTTTTATATTCACAACATCATAAATCATTTATTGCAGTGTTTGTTGAATTCCAGACAGTCAGCAATAAAACTTAAAAAATTCATGGTTATTTCATAAAACAGTATTTTATTTTTAACAGTATTATACCTTTTCTAACATTTACAAACATCAGTTTTGTGTTTTTTTAAAACTAAATATTAACTTTTTTAGTAATTTTTTGCGATGTTTCTCTTTTAAAAACGCAGATCGTATTTTCTGTTTTGACCCGTTTTGTTCTCCAGTTCATTTTCTGCAAAAAAAGACAACATTTTTATATGAAATTTGGGAGAAATGTGGTCAGAAGTTCACAGAAACAAAAAATGATAATTTAACCAAAATACATTATTATTTGAAAAAAACGTTTAATAATGGTTTTTTGTTTTTTTTCAGGCGACATAGTTCTCTGTGTGGTAAATGCCCACCCAGGATATCTGCCCACCCTTTTGCACCTGGCAGGAACCGAACCGGGCCTGAATGAAATAGTAATTTTGACCTTTAACCATTTGGAGTCCATTGAAGTCCACTATACGGAGAAATATCCTGGAATGTTTTCATTAAAAACCTTAATTTATTTTCGGCTAATGATACAAATACAGAAACATCTTGGATGACATAAGGGTGAGTAAATTATCATGAACATTTATTTTGAAAGTGAACTACTCCTTTAAAGGGATACTCCACCCCCCCAAAAGAAAATTCTGCATCATTTACTCATCCTCAAGTTGTTCAACCTGTATACATTTCTTTGATGTGTTTAACACAAAGAAGGATATTTAAAATAATGTTGGCTGATTTCAGCTTAAACGAACATTTAATAAAAAAGTGTAAATACTGCTTACAAAGTCTAAAAATGTGCTTAAATTAATTTGCTCAGTCTATGTTTCTCTGTGTGTATTCTAGTGTGAGAGATCCAATATTAGTCCTAAAATCAATAGCACTAAAAGTTGTTGGCTTGTAATCCTAGGGGAATAATTTAAAGTAAAATATAGAACAACATCTTGGTGCTTCAGTGGTTCTTCAGTATAGCGTGCAATCATGACTGAGGTGCTATTACCGCTTTCATATAAAATACCTGTTAAGTCCCTGTATGGTTATTCAGCTGTTATAGCAGTCATCCCAAAGAACCGCTGAAGAACCTTTTAAGAACCACTGAAGAACCAAGATAAGGTTCTATATATACATTATGTGCTACCCCTAAAATTACGAGCTATGAAACACTTTAAGTGCTATAGCACCATTTTTTTAAGAGTGTATCTCCATTACATGTTTATTTTCCCTGACATAAACATGCATTTAATTCTATTTTAATGGACCTTTATAGCAGGGTCATCACCTCGTTTTTATAGACTACCGTGTATTCATTTGGTTTGTGTAAACCAAGTGTATAGTTCAGTATTGTAAAATCTCAATGTTAGAAAAACATTATTTTATCGAATATTCATGTAATGTTTTATGATCTCTCTCCAACTGATGGCGCCACAGAGCAGCAATTGTGGCATCAATCGGCACTTGATTATGAAACATTTAACACAAGAAGAGAAAAATGAACTCAGACATTGTTTAAAAGAGTTTATGAATTTTTCATTGATGAAACATTACGACTATCTTTTGTTTCAACTTTAGAAAAAGCAAGTAGCCCTTTAACATCTATAACAAACTGAAACACAAAATCCTGCTAAAGAAAAACATATTCATGTCTGAAATGTTACAGGTAAAAACCTTTAACATGACCACCACAGAACACAATCCAAAAGTTACAAGAACATGACATTGCTACATGTTGTCTAATCCTCAATCCACAACCATAGTAACACAGTTTGGCATGCAAATAATTCCTTCTCTGCAGTTTTATACCAGCCTGAACATTTCTCCAGCATGTACACATAGACTAAATTCTATGCTTATCTAACACTAACAAACAAATAATAACAAACAAATAATATGAATGATAAACAAAATGCTATTACAAAGATCTGCTTGTACTCATTCAAGGATGTTCTTGTACATACAGCAGGAACATCAGTGCAATTTACCCCTGAATTATTTTGCCAATTAAAGCATGCAGCTCCATTAAACAGAAGACACGATTCAATTCTATTTAATATTTTAACAATAAAAATAGGGAAATCTAAAAGATGACATAAGATACTAATTTCAATAAGGATCTCTTTGTTGGCAGCTCTTTTGAGCAATAACAGGCTAGTGCATAGATAACTGTCAGAGATGCTTTGTGTGTAAAAAGTTGAATGTCTTTATGTATTCCTGTCCACACTTTGTCCGTGAGAATATTTGAACATTTAATGACATGGAAAATCTGTCTAGGTGGATGTGGTTTATGGAAGTATGCAGAGAGAAGATTTTGTGATGACATGTCTCAGTAATCACAGTCTGCAACCATCAGTTTTCTCGGTCAAATGAACCTGTGCCAAAACCCAACTATCTAAAACGTATGACAGCTCTAGCTGTGCGCTATCACACACATCACATGTCCAGCCAATTAGACACCAGCACTTCTCCACGGATATTATTTTATTTCATTTCAAGCTTATTATTATTTGTAAAAGTCTATTTTCTGCATTAGTAGAGTGCAGCATTAAAAACTAGTCCCAGATGAGCACAAGATAGCACATCAACCTAAATCGCTGCAGATGCTGAAGCACTTCTGCTTTAATGTATTCAGCATTCAGATATGCTCTAAGAGGGGAAGAAGCGGATGTCTCTGTCGCCCACTGTCTTACAGACTGCAGTCCACTGCGGTAAAGGAGATAACCTCCTCTGCATCTGCGTGTACGTGTTCTTGCTTCAGCAAAAATCTGCGGGAAACCCAAAAAGGTCTGCTAGCTCTATCATCACTTCTCGCAGCTTCCAGCAGCTAGTGATTGTACAGTACACGCTTGCTGAAATATGTACATAACACCTCACTAGCTTGCCAGAGGAAGACTTTATTTTGTGCCTTGTTGCTTCTATGTACATTTAGGAGGTAGGAGGTTTGCCATGGTAACTTGATTTAGCAGGGCATCTGGTGGTCGTTATGTGGTTGTCTTAGAGAATCTTTAAAGTTCATAAATACTTTGAGACCTAATACTGATGTGCATGGAAGGTCATTTACAGCAGGTGAAACATTGAGAAGGGCTCATTACAAAGAATTTGCTACTCATTTTGGATAGCTACTGGGTGAATATATTGTGGACCAAGGGAAATGTGAAAGTTTTGTTTGTTTTTCAAAATTGTTATTCTAAAGGTCTTTGCACAAACAGTCGGAAATGTTCCTATGCCTTTTTTTTGTATTTCGTGCTGGTTTGTACGGTGTCTCTGAAATGACAAAACGCCTCGAAAAATGCTTGCTACTGATGCGAAAAATGCAGAAAATCGAACCCAGTCTGAATTTGTTTATAGCGTACAAAAATAACGGAGGCAGTGTGTTATGATTGACAAAACATGAGGTTTCGGAACTCAATGTGCAATGGCCTTAACAGTGTACATTTTGGGGAATTTCACAGAACCTTTTTAAAAAGTAATCCAGTATTATACTTGCAGATTTTGTGGCAATGAGCTCTTAGAATATTAATGTTTTAATAGGAACCGTCTGCCAAATGTGCCAAAATGATCAATAAATAAATAAAATGATTATAACGATTTGAGACTATTTATTTTTAAATACTATGATGTCATAATGTGTATTTTAAAATCCAATCTGAAGAGGACAATAGATTTCTAACGGGTTTACAAACTTGCACTCAACAATATACTTAATATATCTTAAACCCTAAGTGCGCCCCTTAGTAGCCCACTTTACTAACTATCCAAGCAACAGTTTAAATTTGTCATACTGTGATACATCTTCACACATAGAATGTCTGAATGTAGAGAAAGAGAGGAGGAAAAATGATTTATAATCTAAACAGATGATCCAGTAAAATCTTACTTTTGACTTGACAAACTTTGGTAAAATGAAGAATTCCATATCTCCATATTCCATCTGGTTCCTTTTCAGAGATTTCTGTTTCCTGTTTGTTGAAGTAGAACGGAAAAAGTGAAACCAGTGGTAGATAAAGTAATCCATCACATTTACACATCAGTAACCTACAGGCCCCAAGGTGTTAATATTCCAGCCGTTTTGATTGACAGTTTGTCCATATTCTTCCTGGTGATAAGTTCAGCACTACGGCAAAGTTGACTTTTAAATGCTCATTTAAGACCACCTTGGACATTTGAAATCATAAATAAGATCAGAAAGTCCTAAATAAGCATAAACTAGCGCAATCGACTTCTGCCATGAGGTGCTTCAAAAAGGCTACATATCTGTCACATGACATTACAGCGGTTCCTCTGCAAAGCCCCCTGCAGGCGGATAGAGGTGTGGTTTGGACGCAGTCCCCGTGCCACGGCGATTCCCAGAAGCTCTTTGAAGAGCAGAAGCACGTGCCAGTTATACTTGGCGGAACACTCGACATAACCGCACTTCCAGGTCTTCTTCACCAGGACAGACACGGCCCTGCGCTGGGTAAACCTGTGACGCTGCAGGTCCCTCTTACTGCCCACAACCAGGATGGGTACTTCACTATTGCTGGACACTCTTACAGAGAGACAGACAGAGAGAGAGAGAGAGAGAGAGAGGTGAAGTGGGAAGTGGGAAGAGAAAAGAGCAATAAGCAAAAACGAATCAGCAAGTATTACAAACCACAAGGGAATCAATCTATGTGGCATTTAAGTGGCACAAATTGCGCTTGCTCATTTTTGCACTCGGATACTTGCAGGCTGATTTTGTCTTTATGTATAAACTAATATCTTTATCAAACATACATGCACAAGCACTCCTTGACCGGCTCAACAAAGGGAGTGAGCTCATAATGTGTGTGCGTGCTGGAAAATGCATGATGACTGTCCTTTCTCAGAGCTCGATGGTGCTTGAAGGTCACACACACGTTATAAGGAACCTAGGGCGTTTTATGCTAAATGTGTGAAGCCTTTACATAAAAAATGAAAATTCAGTTAGTATTCCAGCGCACAAGGTGCTTAAATTAAATTATTCATTTTTACTTGTATTTTAGAAAAGACAGGTATTACAAAATAAAAAAATCCAAAGAATTATAATCTTATTTGAATATATAAATTCAATGACTGGTCGGTTATAAATTGTGTATATACTATATGGAACTTGGTTCGATACACCAAGGGTCCAATTTGATTATCAAACATAATTGTCGTTGGGTGATGTAAATTGAATATGTAAATTATGGTAAAGTTGGACAATATATGCCGCTTGCCTCAATAAATGTGCCCCACTTTACCTTAACTCACACTGTTCTATTTGTCGCTACAGATGTACAAATTCTTCTTGTGATTCCTAAAATTTTACTGCATTGTGTACATGTGAGTCTGTGTGATATGGGCATATAAAGCAAATCCCACAGAGATGAATAATCTGTTAAACAGATCCACAGCATTGCATTTTGATAGCTCATGTCTATTTGTGTCAGTTACATTTTACACTGATTTATGCCTATTTCATTCAGTTTATCTACAGAATCCTTTCCCAGTAAGGCACCTCCTTTCCCCCCTCACTATCTCTCAAACATTTCAAATCTCTGTTTAGTCCGAACACTTTTTGTGAAATCCTCTCTAAACCACAGTTTTAAAGTTTATCTGAATGCACCCTATGCATGCAAAATGCACTGGAGACTACATTTGTATTCTCTGTCACAGTACATTCACCTCTATCCACTGTTTACATAAGAATTGAGAACGATTAAATAAATAATTGACAGCCAGAGATTTTTTAAACACACTCCTCTGAAATAAAGGGAAAAGCGCCCCAATAAAATTGAAATATAAAGCTGTGGAGTTTTCAAAGCAGATGAGCTGGGAATATAAATAATATAGGGTAAGGGTCAAAGGTGGAAACTGCAGACCTTTCCTGTCACTCATTCAGTGAACATAAGACCTTTATGTAAATACATAAAACCTCACTATGTCTCAGATCACAAGACATGCAAATATGAAAAGCTTCCCCACTGGCATCTGTTATTTCTTATCAGCTAAAGCGAATTGTAACCGTGTCTCTGCTCTGTGGCTGTCACTCATCCATATTCTCAAATGTCAGCTCATTATCACAGCATCACCGAGTGAAATGAGGGGCGATTGTTATTAAAAAATATCAAACTCATTATTAGTCTGTCGCCACTGCTTTGAAAATCACATTTATCAGTGATGTGGCTCACCAACAAGTGGTCACTATGGTGCCAGGCTGAACAATACTAGAAATATGTCAGAACAGGAAAACCTTTTATTTGAGGTGGGGTATTTAAAGATTCAAATGAGCTCTACCATACCTGCTATCCATGATTTGCTGTCGGATCATCTTGACGTACTCAAAGCTCTCTACACAGCAGATGTCATAGACCAGAACATAGGCGTTTGCACTGCGGACTCCTCTACACCGTAAATCCAACCACTCCTGTAGCAAACAAACGAACAATTAAAACACATTTGAACATAATGTGACTAACCCTTAAATTCCAAAGCAGATAATTACTTAAAGTTCATTCAAAATAAGTCAATTTTATTACTTTTGTATGTTGAAAATATGCAAATACACTCAGAGCAAAACATTCTTACAACATTGCATTTTGGTTTTTAGTTTGAATTCATCACAGTACTATTTTTTTACAATAACGACAAAAAGCAACATTAGCACGATATGCAGTTTGAACACAGCATATAGATTAAACAAAAATGACACTTTAACTAAAATTAATATGATTATGAATATGAAATAAATAAAAGAAAAAGGAAATGTTCAAATATACCTGTACATGGACGGTTTTCATTAGAATTAGGTTTAAAAAAAAACATCACAATATAATAACTGAATTTTTATAATGAAAATACAACCTGATCAAATAAAATAAGAATAAATAAATTTAAGCTCACTAATCCAGATAGTTGAATGTGACTTTGATTTGCAAGAAGACATAAAAATTAAATAACCCGACATATCAGACAACACAAAAATGCTTATAAATGTCAAATCACACCCTCATTGTTTTTTTTACGCCAAGACTCTATTTAAAATCAAGGCAATGAAAGCCCAACTAGCACAGGATGGGTGTATATATATATATGTGTGTGTGGGTGTGTGTGTGTGTGTGTGTACATGTATGTATAGGCTGTACATATATACAAACATACATTTATATTCATATATATGTATTTAGCACGAGTGTCTGTGTGTGTCCACTGTCATTTGTATTCTGGTACATTATAGTAGCCTCTCTTACTAGCTCAATAGAGAGGGAGAGAATATAAGATGACGGACAACGAATAGTAATGATTTGCCTACAGTAATTACACCACATTGCTGAATGGGGAGCAGCTGAAAGAGGCAGGGAGCAAATTGCTCCAGCCATGACACGCTGACCTCATCTTCTCTTCTCCCTCTCCCCTCTTCTGCTCTCAACAGAGCTTTTATGTTATGAACGGAATATCAATTGCAATATCCATTTACATCATTTACCGTACATGCTTTCCTTCTGGGCGACAATGAATCAACATGCTTGTCCTGAAACAACATTCTTATGAAACAAACGTAATTCTCACCCCAAGAAAAACCAAAAGTACCTTGAAATTACAAGAAAATAATGAAAATGAGACATATCTCTTAAAATTTTGAGTTTGTTCTATAGGCCTGGACTTGTAACATAATGTAAAACCATACTGTACTATGCTCATAGTTCTAAAAACTTCGTCCAGTCCATAAAGACCATTAAAATGACAATAACCTGAAACAAATAGAAATGACAAATGCTAGTCCTTAAAACCTAACCATAAAATCTGATTTGGTGATTGCAATATTGTTCCAAGAGCGATAGGACAGGCGGTCAAGGAACACATCCAACTGGTATCGTGCAATACAATAGAATTTCTGCAGAAATGTAATAAAATCCTGGCAGAGCTGAGTCATTCTGAACCTTTTTGAAAAAGCACTTGGTTTCCATGTGGTGTTTTTTGTTCCCTTGAGATTCCATCAGATCCTGTTTAATTGTCATATTGATTGGTGTGCATGCATGCGTGTGTGTGTGCCTGCTTGTTTGGGGGTGGGGTAGCGGGAATGCAAATTGAAGCCATTCGTCACAAACTGATCCTGCTTGTAAAGAAAATCAATGTCAACTGCAAAAGACGGTGGTTGCACGTTCGTCCTGACAGGAGAAAAATTACCATCATCCTCTGGCGGTGCTGGAAAAAGAGCACAGTGATAATATTTGATCTCTTACGGTTAGGGAAGAGCGCTGGGATGTGCCAGGCTGAATGGCGCGTATGCACACACACGTCACATGTGGACTCAAACCCTGGAGTAATAAAATGGTTAGGCATGCAAATAAAACCCTATTTAGCTCATGAATAAGGGTGACAGTTTTCGATTTTGATCAGTTCTACAGCATACAGTACTTCCACCGGGAACTATGATAGTTCCCAAGTCTTGTTAAACACAAGCTCAATGGTCTATGGGATTTGATAGAGTTCTAGTCCAGTGATCACTGGGTAGATTAAAGCTATTGTCGACTACGGTTTTGAGCATTCACCCTGAAGCAAGGGTGCAAGACAAATTCATATAAATTAAAGATGAGACTCAAAGCTTTCGTTCTCTTTGAGTTTTTCGTTCTCTCCTCTGCAGAGAACATGAATGTTCCCTCAGTGTGCCTGTTAGATGTTTTAGATGCAGTGCCATCTCCCTGAAAGCTATAAATAGAACCACGTCTTTCTCTCTCTCTCAATCCAAAGTGCTATTCTTCCCCGTGAGTGGAGCGAAAACTCATTCAAATCCACATTCATGGTAATTCAGCTTTGATCTGGGCAAGGAACTTATCCATGTCTATGGATGTCGTCCACCAGAAATCGTTGATCTGGAAAGTGTGAAGCTTGCTAAAGGCGGCCAAGGGAATTCTTAAATAAATGGGGTTTTCTACTGTGCGTGTGTTGTTCTGGATGAACAGCTTGGAAAGCAAAACATTGTTAAAATTTTGTCAGACTTAAACATGAGCAAGAAGGGATGTCTATTTAACAAGTAGCAGCACTGTGCAAAGATGATTTTTTATTAAAGATTGATTTCTATTTTCTCACCTGCTCTTGAAACCCTCAAAACCCTATTCGCATAGGATTAGTATTATTTTGGGACATTGTGTGATTTAGAAATGACCCCCTATCTGAATCTCACCTGTTTATTCATGACTGGCGGCAGAAAGGAATTATACTAACATGCATCTAAAGCAATCCTGTTATTCTAATCACTGGTTGGTTGAAAATGTGCCAGATGTGGATATGGCAACACACTTGACAACAACAAGCCAAGTCCTCATCTTCTAAATCATTTGGTGCTATAGGGAACTTCACAGTTTTTTCATTTGGCATTGTCTTTATTTCAGGCACAGTCTCTGGCGACTGATCTTATAATTAGTGAATTATATCTCTTAATTGTATGCTGAGGATTGCAGTTCGATTTATTTCATCTGTTGCTTTTAGACTTTACACATTGGCTGCATGATTTATGATTATACATCAAATTAGAAATACATCTTATTAAACACAAAGAAGATGAAAACATCTGTCCTTGAACAAGCCTGGTCAAAAACGTTTAGTTTTAAAGGGATACTCCACCCAAAAAGGAAAATTCTTTCCTCATTTACTCACATTTTTTCAAAATCTGAATACATTTATTTGTTCTCATGAACAGAAGGTAAAGATATTTGGCAAAATGTTGGCAATGGACATTGACTACCATAGTAGGAAAAATCATTGAATAGTTTTTTTTGCTCAGTTAAAAGCAACCAAGTCTTGGCCACCAGGACTACAGTTTTTATTTATCCTTCTCTGGTAGTTAATGATGTCCCATGAATGTCAGTTGCTGACATTCTTCCAAATATCTTTCTTTGGAAAGTAATTCTACAGGTTTAGAACAACTTTGGGGGGGGGGGGGTAATTATACTTGGTAAACCTCTATACTATATATATTTACCATGATATGGACTCTATATTCAGGCTTTCTACATCATGTTTACCGTTTTCCAAAACAGTTTTAAAAAAGGTGTTAAATGTGTTTGTCTGGCTAGCTGTAGGGACCAAATTTGTCCTAATAAGAATAAAACCTGAAAACAGCTACATCAGGGGGATCTATAAGTTAGGGAAATTGGTTAAATATGTGGTAATGTTTTTTTTTAAATATTGATTACTCTAAAGGTTGGAGGATAAATATATCATAAACTGAGTATAACACAAAAAGGCACAGGAAGTCACCACTAAAACTAAAAAAATTAGACTTAACTTAAAATACATGGATCAGAGCTGGAGAACAAACATTCTTGAGACTGAACGAGGAGGGGGCGTTTAAGAAATGAGCAAGAGGTAAAGAATAAGAGGAAACGAATCTGAAAAGTTAATATCTTCAACATTCACAATGTGAACAGACAGTGTGACAGCACAGCTTCAGAGGTTCAACACAAAGCTGAAATGAAAAACACCTGCTGACATGAGGAGCATGAGCAAGAAAACAACGAAGCAAAGTTAATCATTTTCCTCTTGTCCGCCAAAAGATATAAAAAAATCTCCAGGGGGCAGCAATTACATTCACCCCAGCTAGTATTTTGGGCCCTATAACATTAAACCAAAAGGAAGTGCATGGCTCTGGCTGAATTGAATTGTGTCCCATTCACAGAAACCTTACATGACCAACACTGGGAATGTCTCATTGAGATCCTTGTTAATATAACAGAGAGAACAATAGTGAGAGAGAGGAAGAGAGAGGCTGGCAAAAACAGGAAATCCTGAATCATGCTGGCTTTTGATCGGCTCCATCTGTCATGGCATCATGTGAGCAAACTGCGACATTCATTTGTGAAAGTTACAATGCATCCTCAGAAAATGTTTATTATACAAATGTATAATACAATGTTAGTCGCTTTGAATAAAAGCTTCTGCCAAACGCGTAAATGTTGTTTTATTTCTTGCCTTTTTTTAACACTGTATTTTTTTACTTCAATTTTATAAATTGCATTACGCTGCTGTGAAAGCACAATAATCTAACACCAGAATCTCATTGACGTTTTACATAATAATCTCTAACTGCCAGCAGCATTTTTAATAAAATGATATCCACACACCTTTATCTTGATGTGCTCCTGTCTGCTATGATTTGGAGGAAGCTCAATGCTGTCCGCTGCATCGGACTGAATTTTTCTCATTGTGTTTTACCGTTTTCAAGACTTTTTTACTTCTTAACCGGTAATAAAAATGCTGGCTGCAATGAATCGAATCACTTGTTGCCCGGGCGACCTTGGTGGTTTCTATCTGAAGTGGGTCTTCAGTCTGTGTGAAGTGCTTACAATGTAGGGAATTTGCTATTGCTGGGGTAAATAAGGCAAGAATATGGCTTAGAATACCATCAACAAAATAAACCTATCCTAAACTTTTAATTTTTCAAGTACCAAGTTGTTATGAATTTATAAAATATGGTCAAACCAACAGGTATTTTTTGCAGTAGAGGGAATTTTGTTGATTTTCCTTTAGTCTGCTATAACTGAAAAGGTCAAAGCAGAATGAAATGTTATTGTTTCATCTGCAGTGCTCTGGGCTTTACGCTGTGTGGTCAGGATGACAGGAATTGCAGAGAATTTTAAGCAGAGGTTTTAGCAGATTTTTGTCTTCTAATATTATCAATGTTTCTGAAGACCGAGTCACACCAAACAAGCTCTTATTATAAGCATTTGTGATTTTTAATGTTTTCAAGCATAGTGTAATTTCTTCAGAGAACTGTGTCTCAAAGAGCAGAATATTGTATCACTCATCTAGTAAAACATATCATGACGGAGAATGTGTGATGCAAGAACACCTCGCTTTCTGGCAAATTTTTACAATAACCTTTCAAACATCTTCCCCCCAAAAATCATCTGAAGATTTTCAACGTCAAGACAGAAGAGTTAATGGTGCGTGTGTGAGAGAGAGATGAGGGCGATATGGGGGGAGGTGGTGGAGGACAGAGGGGGAGAGAGAGAGAAATATTTGCCAGAGGGAGGCTGGAGAAAATAAGCTTACAGATGCTCAGTTCAAGCCATGTATCCATAGCAACTACTTCGAGAGGTTTTTTTCTAAAGGAAATCCCCTCACTCTTAAAATAATACATGAAATTCCTCAAGAAATAACTTTTTAAGTGTCTTTTACTAACCATTAAGTTAGATTAAAAATTGAAGATTAGCTTTCCAACAAAACGACGATCTATACGACAGAGAAAGTTGAAATGAAAAAATGTCATAACAGAGCCAGTTTGGTGGTGCAAGGTCAAAGCAGAAGGTCACAACAGCTTTCTGACCTTTATAATACAGAACATTCGTAGTAGTATCGCCTATAGTGTAATATACTTACATTGTTTTACTTGCATTCTGCACAGTGACAAAGTTGAATCTGTAAGCGATACCAGCAGACTTAAAAAGAGCTACAATTTTTGACAGAATTATGAAATGTCTATTTTCAATGTGCCATAAAACTTAAAATTGTACACATTATACGCGTTTTGTGTCAAAGAAACAAAAGCGCCTCATAATAATAATAAAGCGCTCGCGCTTCCCACACATGTGACACCAGTTACATAAATTTTCACTACAAACATGGGGTAAAGTTATGGTAGACATGATTTGGGCATTATTACTATAGGCTTTGTATAGTTACTATACCTGACTCGGGCTTGAAGGAAAGGAGGAAATTGGCGGGACGTCCAAAATCTTAAGGTCGTACATGACACCATTGAGAATAACAGAAGGTCTGTACACGTAGCGCGTTTGGGTGGGTGTGTAAGCTTCAGAGAAGTCATTGTAAATAAACTGACGGATGATAGAAGTTTTCCCGACTCCAGGCGCTCCGATGACCGCGATGCTCAGCGTCTCCACCATCCCGCGTGGATCAGGACCACGGACAGCGACCACCGATCAAAACGCCGGAAAACTGTTCAAGAAACCCAAACATTGTACATGTGTATGAGCGGTTGTGATTACATTACCTCCGTTGACGAGAACGCACTTTGCGGCGTTCAGATAAATAAGACTTCAGTCACAGATCTGCTGTCTTCAAATGCATTGTGTTATCTGTTGTGGCGAAATGCACGGCTAGTACGATCCGTTAATGAGAGAATAAACAAGCCAACTCCATTCAATGCGGCAGTTCCGCTGTCTTTTCTGCATTCCATTGGGTAACAATAATGTCCCGGAGTATAAACACAGTACAGCTGTGGTGCTCATAACCAGTCAATTTCCAACAGTGTCCAAGTGGATGATCCCGGTGTGCTCTTCGATCTGTCCAATTGACCCTTTATCCCTGTAACCCATCAGAGCGTTCCAAAACATCCTCAGCTGTGTATGCTGCAAGGACGCATGGGTGCTTGCCTGACGTGCGACTCATCGCAAGCCAAATGCAGTCTGTTCAAATAAGCGTCGTTAAGTGAGATTGCAGGTGGGCAGTCGCCGTACAGACCTTTCGTTGGAGCGAGACGTAAAGCAATAAGCTTGGAGAAAAGATCAAGTGCAATAATGAGCGCTAGCTGTTCCTCGGCGCGCACTCATGCGCCTTTTGACGCGTGCGCGCAGACTCTTTCATTTGGTTCGCGCTGCTGTTTACCGACTCAACTGCTATATCACATTCTTAATTTCCTTGCACTTTTCAAGGTGCAAATAGTACAGGGTGCCTCGAAATGTTGGAAATCCTCCAGCAATATATTGGTGGTTGTTTGACTTTATACGCATTGCCGAAAAAAATTCAAATCCAATTAGTTTCCATTAGAAATAACATTAACATGAAAAAATCCTTTATTTAAAGTTCTTCCCCCTTATTCTAGTAAGATTTAACTTCCAATCTGCAAGATAACACCACCAATAGAACATAGATACCATGGTTTTCATCAAAACCAATGCAATTACCTTATGACCATCCATTCTTACAGAAGTGCGTTCCGCTTTTATAGACACGAGCTGTAAAACACTCCACCCGTCTCTTCATTCTGACAAAGATCTCTGAATTCCTCAGGCTAATTGGTCATCAGACGTGCGAAGTATTGCATTAGCCTAGGGATAATATTTTGGGGATTCACTTAAAGACATCCCTCTGTGTAATCTGATGCGCATAAGAAAATTCAATTTGTGCAACTGGGTGTCTGGCATCCTCGGAGCTTTAATCGGTGAATATTTCTTTTCTGCATGCCACGGTTTAAAGCGATCCATGACACATAATGGAGGATTCATTGGAAATTGCTTATATAACATAACCCTAAAACCCATTTAACATCAATGGAGAGGAGCGCGCCATAACATCAATCGAGACGTACACGCAATAACATCTGAATGATATTAGGCAGGCCAACTTAATTATGTACGGGGTATAGATAAGACCAATCTCCTGTCCTCCAGGTAAGATTGCTTACCATTATCTTAAATGAGACTTTGAGACTGGCATAAGTGCACTTAAAGTGAATTATGGTCGGGTATACATAAGATCCCAGGTCTTCAACCAAAGTTCAAATCGATTCACAAACATTCTTTGTATTTAACCAGGCATTTAATCTAAATGTAATATTCTCTAAACCAAGACATTCATGTGTAAAGACACCACCCGGAAGGGGGTATAATACAACAGAGTATTTCCAGAACCCAGTTTACATAATTTCAAATTAAAACCAACCGTTAAGAGGACCATCCCATTTGGAACTATACAGCTGACTAATTACTTAATTCTTCTGTCATTCTAACCAAGACCATGCTGCAATAATCAAACTTAAAAACAATAGTAGACTGATCTCATTTTAATATCAGATGATGTAATCAAGACAGAAAACAACAGAAAGTAAAGTATTTTTCTTCATTGCTGGACATTTCCTTATAATCATCCCTATATGTCTACATCCACAAAGTACACATAAACACATTCATACAGAATCAATGAAAGAACTAATGTGATTAAAAATAAAAACAAGCAATTCAATTTTGAAACCTCTAAATGTACACACGCACATACAATGTAACGTGTCAGGTCAGCAGTGTTTGTGATCTACATTTAATATAAAGGTTGAGATTTCATTCAGAACCAAAACTGCTCATTTTAAATTCAGTTTAAATTTAACCTGCAAAACACGGATTAAAAGAAAATCTATTATAACATGGACATATTCAGGTTTCAATCACACCTCTGCATGTGAAGAATGGGAATGCAAGGGACTTCTGATGCATCTTGTCAGCACGACATGTGCAATTCTCAAAACATTAAGATATCAACAATTTATTGCAGTGATTGAGGATTATGCGTCTCGTTCCGAGCTGTTTACCGGAAACATCAGACACACACTGCTAGGACACTGGCTCTCAAACAGGGAACGAGGGAGGACGGAAATGGAAACAGAACATGCAGAAATGTTACATTCCACACAAATACACAGCAGACACAATGACAGTAGTAAATTATATAAACCCAGCAAAAAATGACAAACCAATTACGGAGATATTTTAAATGTAGTGCTTCTGTAGAAACACACAGCATTCCCTAAACAGACATTCCCAAGACAAGGGGATAAGGTTTTCACAAAAAAAGAAAATAAATAAATGACCATCCAAAGTGTGACTACACATATTCACGATAAACCTACAAACCCATGCTATGATAATAAAGATCAAATTAAAAACAGTTCAGTTGAGCAGCTTTCTGCCATGGGATGAATGGTAAAATAAAATCTACTGTCTGTACACTGCTTGATCTTCTGCACAAGATGTTTGCCCTCCTTGATTTTTTTTATAAAAATACATACGGAAAGAATAAAGTACTACAGGCGAATGGAATTGGCTGAGAAACACACCTGTACACACTTGGAATAAAGATGGTATTCTTATAATTTGGATAATCTTATATTTAAGGAGACAGATTTCTTTTCTTAATTTTCATAACTGGAGGAAGGAAATGGGAAGGAAAGAGGGGCGAAGGGAATGGACGAAGAAAGAATCTATGGGATTCGGTCAAAGACCACCGGTTTCTCTGACTGGTTCAGTAAGGATGCCATTCATCCCGTCACCCAACAATGCCCACCAGCTGGCATCCTCCTCGGCGTGCCGTCCATCTTAGTTCCTCAGCACCAACTCATAGCACTGGTAGACAAACTGAGAGACCTCGGGCGCTCTGCACTTTACAGACAGCTGAGGAGAGAGAGAAAAAGTTAGCGGGAGATGCATTAACAATAGATTTAACACTGACAGGTGCACCCTTGTCGCCTGCATTTGTGAAATTGTTAGAAGAGTTGAGTGCATGCTTGAAAGTTCTTTTCAAAGTAAGACAAAAGGAGGTGGAAAAAGACAGAAAATATGAGTAATACTGAATCCCTTCCAGCAAACTATGATAAATCTAACTGAGCCAATACACCTTCAGCCACTCCACAGAAATTACAAACGCACTGCTATGTAAGAGACATAAACTTGAATAACCTTTGTCTTACTCAGATTTATAAACTAAATATCTGAAACTAAACACAAATAAAACTCCATAAGCATGCTTCGTTTATTTTAGAGTTCCAACTTGAACATCCACTCCTCCCAAAAGATCCGACGGAGAGCTAAGAGTAACAAACACATTCAGACTGAAGTCAGAGGAGTGAATGAAGTTTTTAAAGAGGTCGGCATGAGAGGAGCAACTGTAACACCTGCTTCCCTCTTTGGGTTTCTAACAGACCAATCACAAAGAGCCGGTATGTACACACTCTACCTTCTGGAGAGGGAGGGGTTATTTGTCAAAAGCACAATTTTTCTTTCCTAAACTCAGTACCCTCTGCTTTCTTTTTTTGATGGAAATGATTTTGTCTCGACTATATTCAGAATGTAGTGGATTTGCAAACACAGTCATGACACCGTCGCTGTCTCGCTTTGTAGCATCAGCTTGCTGCATGAGGAGGCGTCTTGATTAAAAGTTGCATTGTTCTAAAATTTGCCTCATGAGATAAATCGAGATTAAAGAGAAGAGAGATGCAGCACAGGTGGGCGGTGGGCAGGAACCAGTGAAAGAAGCGAGAGCGGATGGCACTAAGACTCGGAGAGATGTAGCAGCGGGTTGCGATGTTGGAGAAGCATGTAATCAAAAGGGGAAAGGAAACAAGAAGAGATGGTGGGATGAAGGGAAGAGTGGAAGTAGCAGGGGGCTGCGCAGAGGGCTGTGAGGAACGCCTTCAGACGTGAGCGGAACCGGTCCGTGCCATTAGACGCCTGGTTGCCATAGGGATAACTCTGGACCTTTGTGAACATTTCTAGTTACCTAGAAAACACAACCTATAACAGAATTGCAGCCCTCCCATATTATCATGTCTATTCAGGGCATTTGTTTGAGCTATGCAAAAAAAACGGATTTATGAAGTGGCTGTTAGTGTGAGGATAAGGAGACGGAGGATTATCAGACTCAAGCAGATGTTTGTGTGAGCACACGTTAGTGTGTGTGTGTGGGGGGCGGGGGGATGTCAGTCTGTTCGCATTAAAAGCATGTGCTGCGAGATGCCAATTTTCTGTAAAGAGCAACTCCTTTGAAGAAAGCACTTGAAATAAAAATGTACGAAAGGACAAAAGGAAGAAACATTTTGTGGTTTGTTTCAGAACATGTTTAACTCTGTGTTGGATTCCCATTCATTGCAACTACAGACTTTTGTGCCAATTGGATTTTACAAGGAAAAAAATGATTTAATAATTAAATAAAAATGCACCAATAATTTGTCTTGTCTTGTGTAGCAAAATTCTCCAATAAACTCCAAAAATATTTATCACCGACCGTCGTGTTTTTGCTTGGTCGTATTTAAAGGGATGGTTCACCGAAACATGAAAATTCTGTGATGATTTCCTCAGATTATTCCAGATTTGTATACATTTCTTTTTTCTGCTAAACACAGAGAAAATATTTTTGGGAGAATGTCAGTAACCAAACAGATCTCATGCCTCATTGACTCCCATAGCATTGATTTCCCCTACTATGGCAGTAAATGGGGGGTGAGATCGGTTTGGTTCCTGACATTCTTCCAAATATCTTCGTTTTTGCCCAGCAGAACAAAGAAATGTATACAGGTTTGTAACAACCTGAGGGTGAGTAAATGATAACAGAATTTTCATTTTTGGGTGAACTTTCCATGTTAAACTGTTAGGGCATACAATATATGAACTGCTGGTCTCACGGGTCTTTCAGTGCATTCGGAAAGTATTCAAAGCGCTTCACTTTTTCCACATTTTGTAATGTTACAGCCTTATTCCAAAATATATTCAATTCATTATTTTCCTCAAAATTCTACAAACAATACCTCATAATGACAACGTGAAAGAAGTTTGTTTGAAATCTTTGCAAATTTATAAAATATAAAAAACGAAAAAAAAGCACATGTACATAAGTATTCAAAGCCTTTGCTCAATACTTTGTTGAAGCACCTTTGGCACCAATTACGGCCTCAAGCCTGAGTATGACGCTATAAGGTTGTCACACCTATTTTTCGGCAGTTTCTCCAATTCTCCAGGACCTCTCAAGCTCAATCAGGTTGGATGGGGAGTGTCGGTGCAAAGCCATTTTAAGATCTCTCCAGAGATGTTCAATCTGGTTCAAGTCTGGCCTCTGGCTGGGCCACTCGAGGACATTCACAGAGTTGTCCTGAAGCCACTCCTTTGTTATCTTGGCTGTGTGCTTAGGGTCATTGTCCTGTTGGAAGATGATCCTTCGCGCCAGTCTGAGGTCCAGAGCGTTGTGGAGCAGGTTTTCATCGAGGATGTCTCTGTACATTGCAGCATTTATCTAGAGACAATTCCTTGGACTGCCTGGCTTGGTTTGTGCTCCGACATACACTGTTAACTGTGGGACCTTATATAGACAGGTGTGTGACTTTCCAAATCATGTCCAATCAGCTGAATTTACCAAAATCAAACAGGATGCACCTGAGCTCAATTTTGAGTGTCATGGCAAAGGCTGTGAATACTTATGTACATGTGCTTTTTGCACAGTTTTTTTATTTTTAATAAATTGTACAAAATGTGGAAAAAGCGGAGCAATGTGAATACTTTCTGGATGCACTTTATCTCACCAAGTAAACCAGGACGGCCACTGGTTCAGCTTCTAAAAAAGTCTCCTGATTTGCTTTGTCATCCAAAACAGTTCCTCTTTCAAACAATCACAGCCACCATTATATTGTAATTCCCATCAGCATATTTGATACATGTGGAGCTTGTTTTTTATGATAGACGTTATTAAAAAGTAATCAAAGAAAATGTGATTGTTTAAAGGAAGCAATTTATAAGACGTGAGAAGTTTAGGTCTTTAGGTAAATATTAAAGGAATCTAACCTCCATATCCTGCATTGTGATGACATCATCAAGTGCAGACATAAGCAAACACACAAAAAAGAAATAAATATACAAAATC
This sequence comes from Triplophysa dalaica, assembly GCF_015846415.1. Classification (NCBI taxonomy): domain Eukaryota; kingdom Metazoa; phylum Chordata; class Actinopteri; order Cypriniformes; family Nemacheilidae; genus Triplophysa; species Triplophysa dalaica. The sequence goes on from NC_079545.1 coordinate 16,824,275, forward strand.
AAACAACCTAATCACAAATGAAAAGACATTTTTACATGTAAGCAAAACAGATGAGACAAAGGCGGTATAATGTTGAAATAACCCAATAAATATGCTAGGTGCGAAGTCCTGTTATGATCAAAGCAGCTGAATATACCGATTGACTCAAAGAAAACAAGTAAACATATTAATCTCGATCTCCAAGCTCCTAGCTGGATACAAATTGTGCCACTGGGAATAAAAAAACTGGTCCCCAATTCTGGTTGCTTTCCAGAGAGGAATATCCTACAATTGCGACAGCCAATCGCTCAAATCAAAAGGATGTGAGAATGAGCGAGGAGAGAAAAGAATGAGAGGATTGTCATTTGTTCCTCAAAACCCTCTTATCACCATCCACCCAGGAGCCCTCAAATTCTGCCAGACCACAATCCTTAGCTGCGTCACCAAACTTATGACCTGCCCACTTGAACACCGTTGATGGCCTAAAATTATTGGCATGTCCTCAACATGAAAACTGTCCCAGTAAATCACGTTAGGATACCTTGAGTTTACTAAATTTTAACCAAAAGACCACGTGTATTGTTTATAAAGAAAGAGATTCAAGAAGGTATTGCTTCGAAGAACCTGATTATAACTTTTTTATATTATTCTGTGTGCAAAAGTGACTATTTAGGACACGACAGGCAAGTTAATATCCATCTATAATTGATACAAACTCCAATGAAAGTACATTCTAAATCTGTTCTCTTGTGAGAAGCTCTATTTGTGTGCCACACAGCGTTATTTGTGTTCTCTCTGTGAGGCGGTAGGCAGCTCATCCTCAGCATGTTTTGGAATTGATCTACAGTCTTTGATCTCCCAGCAGCGCTTTCCCCTCTGACCCTCTTCTTTCCCCTCATTCATACGCGCACACACAGATCATTGTCTGGCATGTTTCTTCACCATGACTCAGAAGGAACTAATAGGAGAGTTCTTTTGTAAAACACACTCTCTCACAGGTGGCCACCACCATCTCCTCCTGTACATCCCCTTGTCTTTATCGATCTGTTCGTACATGCGCATGCTGGAGCATTACTTTGCTCTCGTCTCTTCATGTCCCCCTCTCTGTTTAATTCCACGTACCGTGTAGTTGGGGTTGACGGTTTGCATCCGCAGTTCAGCCAGCACCCAGATGCCGTTGGTGAGTTTGACAGACTGGTACAGCATGTCCTGTCCCTCTACGGTTCTCTTGGCTATGGTGAAGATATTAATGCCCTGCAGCTTGTTGGTGGCTGCGTCTGTGAGGTGAGAGAAATTATTTGTTAAAAAAACACAAACGTCAGGAGCTTTCAGATATATTAAATCTCTGAAGTCTCTATGGCAATTAGGTTGCAAAGGCTTGTCTTCACTTTGTGATGCACTATGAACAACCTGTCAGGCATTGTTCAACTCAATACGAAACTTTTGTTATTTGCTCAACCCTCAGGTCGTTCCTAACAGTATTCTTTTTCTTTTTCAAGAACATAAAACAAGGTCACAAAATTCGGTTTCTTAATCATACAGGGTACAGTATGATTTATTAAAGTAACAACACATGCCATTAAGTGTTGTAAACAACATTTTAGGTTGCTTTTATGTCCCTTTTGGAGGCTGGTCATCTAAATCATAAACACTGTCATGGTATAAAAGACTTTTTACAAAAAGTAAAAATTTGAAACTATCAATTTTGAGGAACGCTGGTTATCAAACAACATTGGACCCCATTGACTGCCATTGTATGGACACAAAACCACTTTCTCAAAATACATCCTTTTTTGTTTCACAGAAGAAAGACTTGTATAGTTTAAAAATGACAAAAGGCTGGGTAAATGATGCAGACATTTCATTTTTAGGTTGACTATCCCGTAAATCAGATTCTCAAGTAAATCAAAATGGTTAAACAATAACCTTTGAGTTTGAATTTGTGAATTCACAACTAACTCACAAGGGCAAAAAAAATCATCAATAATATTGCTTTGAGTGTGTGTTCCCGGCTGTGCAATTCACAATTACTTAATGCAAACAATTACGCAGAACAGAATCATTCATTAAAAACCTGTCCAGAGTTAATTACACCCAGACATGTCAACAGATCAACACTGCTCCTCTGAGACAGTCCTGACAGGAGAGTGTGCTTAAGCGTGATCGAGAGTTTTACAAAAAAGAGAGTGCACAGTGCAGATAACTCTAGAACTCCTTCCTCCACTTTATATATGCTAATTTGTTTTCATTTACATATCTCTCCTTCTCGCTCTCTCCCCCTAGCTGACTCCCAATTCACACATGTGTGACCTGCATTCCTCTTACCTGAGTTGATGTGGATGTCTTTAATTTGGAACTGTGACTCGTTTTCACTTGGAATGTCTTTCCAGGTGGCCAGGAACACCTGACGGTCTGAGAGAGGGATTGAAAAAGGGATTTACATTGTGAGGGCTAGACCACCCACATCAAACAACGTCAAAAAAATAAATTGACATTGCAATCATCTGAAGCACGCCTGCAGACACAGGGTGCATCACACACACAGAGACACTCACCCATCTTTCCATCCTCTACGAAAAGCAGGCTGAGGGGATACTGGCAACTGAAGTAGAATACGTCTATGTTATTCTTCACAGCTACCTGCAAGCAGACAGACAGAGAGAGACAGAGAGAGACAGAGACAGAGAGAGAGAGAGAGGCACGTTAATACCGTTACAATTACAGACACACTAGGGATGTGAAAATGCACTCAAACTGCATTAAGAGCAGTAGGATCACAGTTTCTGAAATAAACAAAACTCTCTTTATCCAGTGCTTTTAAAGGAGGCACATATGCAGTTCAGAATATTAGAAAATGCAGCTCCTTTGATCATGTCTTTTTTGACATTTTGCTTATCTCTCTCACTTTCCTCTGTCCCTCTGCGTGTTTTCAAAGGTTGCGTTCAGCTCCTGTGTAGCGTGTACATGAATCTGCCTGTGTGTGAACTTCAAACATGCACAAATGCCTTTGAGGCAGCGCTCAACAAAAGGATGCAAGATGCCCAGAGACAGATTACAAAAAAAACAAACCCGAGTTTGTCTGTCTTGAGTAATTAGAATCAAGCATTCGAACACGCTGTTATGGAAACAACCCAACTCTAAAATCTCTTCTAATAAATTTTCATCCCAAAACCAGTTATTTAGTTATTTCAGAGCCTTGTTCACATTTTCTCTGAGCTTTTGAATTAAACAGGATATTTTTCCCCCGACTTCCATATGAAAACGAAAAGGATATGTTACCCTCTGTGTACCATTACACTCAATACTGTTCATAGGCCGAGCTGTGATGTTGAATGTTGCTAAGATGTTTTGTAAAGTGGCTGAGATCTCAAAACCAAGATGTACATGAACAGTTAAGACTCTATATGTCTGCAGTCCAGTTTTACACTACAAGGCAGACGCAGTACTATATAAGAGCGAACAATTGGACTATATATGTCTGCATTCCCTTAACTTAAGTTGCAAAAGTGCACACAAAAGAAAATCCAGTTTTATACTAGACAGAGCGCAGTGTAACAAAATATCTGATGAAATCAAGTCAAAGAATGAATTTCCACCTTTCTGAAACCAACACCTTGTGAATGTATTAGCAGTCTGAAGCTGTAATAAAACACTTCCTCATTTTCGTACGATTTTTGAGAGCATGATGGATTGAGATGCACCCAGAAGAGCTTTGTGAAAGCTGACAGCAGGTGCACAGCATCCATCAGAATACAGACTACACAACCCCACAGAGGGACCAGCAGCCCCACACAGACTTCAGGCCTTTGAGACTTCATCTCTGAATAATTCATCCAGCCAATGCATTCTGTGAGCTCTGCACACCACCCTCATTCCACCTCTATTTTTTTCCATGTACTCATAACTGCAGTCAATACATATTAAATACAAGGCAGATTAGACCAATTAAATGACTAATTAATCACAATTACTTCCCGTGATGTATTTGCAGAGAGAAACTGATCTATTATAGGCAGCTTTGTGTGAAATGAATATTTCCATTCCGAAAATACCAGCCGTTCTATTCCGAACTCACAGACTTTATAAAGGCTCTTGGTCAACTAAACCACCTCCAGATTAAAGAAATGGTTTACCCAAAAATTAAAATTATGTCATAAATTACTCAACCTCAAGTTGTTGCAAACCTATATACATTTCTTTATCCTGCTAAACACAAAGATATTTGGAAGCAACTTACACATCTGGGGCACCACTGACTACAATTAATATGGTTGTCAAGCTGTATTTTTCTTCTAAATAGTTTCTTTCGTGTTGAACATAATAAAAAAAAAACATGAATTCTTTCTACTCTGGTAGTCAATGCTAACTCATTTGCAAACATTCTGCAAATATCTTTCTTTGTGTTCAACCAAACAAAGAAATGTACACAGGTTCAGAACAACTTGAGGATCAGAAATTCATGACAGAATTTTCGTATTGGGTGAAATATCCTTTAAAATGTGCATTAGACATCTGTAGAAAGAACCGTAAGTGAAAGATGTGCATTCACGATAAACCATTTAACATTAGTATTACTTCTGAGATCTGAACATGACATTCACTATGTACACATTAAATCTGGTAATGGTGTGAAAATGGACTCTAGGGCTAAAGATGAGAAAATCTTCTTCTAATCTCTTTTAAAAGACCTCAGAGAGGAGAAGGGAGAAAACTAGAAAGAAAGAAAGAATTTTGACTGACTCCACTGAGAGCTTATCAGACGAAGTTAATTCTGACGGCAGCCTCTAACCTTGATTGATAGAGTACATAAGTGGACAAGGGCAAAGTGAGAAGCAGAGAGAAAGAGAGAGATACCCGCTATCTTAAGAAAAGCTTTTTTTCAACTGCAGCCTCTATTTACACTTACTCAGCATCTCATACTGTGTATCAAGCGTTATGCTGTATTAATACTATGGAAATGTTACCTGTAGGTTGTTAAGAGGTTCCATTTTCATGATGGGGCCGACTGTACTGAGAGGCAGGCTGACATCAATAGTCTGATTAGGGCTCAGAGGAGTGAGAATCTGCAGAGGACCAGCAGGTGCTAGACCAAAACTACAGGGAGACAAATACACAGTCAAGCTTTAATTTTATCTACAGCAAGTATTACTCATCTCCGAAACGGAGGTATTACTCCGTCATAGCCGTTATGGCTGCTATGGACTGACAGCTCAAATAATGCAGCTTGAAGGGCAGGGGCATGTTTGTATTTTCAAAGCTTGTGACAATTAAACAGGTTAAACAATACATAAAGCCCCCAAAAAGACTGTGAGAATGCCAATACGCATGATGGCTGCGATTAAAAATAGGCCTTTTTTCAATCAATGTCATTTTTTAACAAATCCTAAATTACAGCATTAGTAATATGTTGTTTACACAAACATTTTCTTTGCAGTATTCAAGATGGTCAAAATAACAAAACACAATGATGCAATTTTCTACAAATAAATACACATAAAACTATTATTGATTTGCAATTTGGGAGAAATGTTCAGAGAATGAAACCAACGTGACTATTAATTTGACTTAATCACAAACTGAAAATAAATTTGGTCTCTTAATATTTTGTTCAGTGGCTGTATAATTTCTATAAATTCATATGGAAGAGGGATCCAAAGCTTTTAGACAGTTCAATGTCATACAGAGTTGAGTGGGTGGGTAAGGTCTTTTGGACTGAGCCACTAAGCAACCACCCAGAATATCTTCTCAACCCTTAGAGGAAACCACCAATAACCAACCAACCGTTTTATATGCATGGATGATGGCTAAATAAAAAATCTATACACACAAAAGGGTACAAATATCGGTATGACACTTTTAGGTTTTACTGAATTTACTTTACAAGACAGACTAGGTGCTTAATCAACATAAAATCCCATTAAAATGTCTTTAGAATATCTGTGTGCCCTTGAACGATCCGACTGCCAGTGTAAAACATATTTTTCGGGCAGGCCTCCAAACTGATTAAAAATCAGGGAATGCGCCACAGAGTGAAGAACAAAACCTTGAACAGACGTCCAAAACAGTTTTCAACCCCCAGATTTCCATCCTGCCCCTTCACTCACCTGTTCTTGTTGAACTGTATAGCAAAGTCAACCATAACGCTCATGGCTTTGTTGGTAAGAGACAAATCCATCTGGATGACCCCGCTGCGCCGGGCAAACGTCCCAGAAATCTCCAGCCCTTTAGCCTTCATTGCCGGTAACCACACCTGAAATAGATGCCCACATCCTAATGCTGACAAGATTTATATTTATGCATTTGGCAGATACTTTTATCCAAAGAGACTTATATTGCATTATACTATACATTTGTATCTGAATATGTGCTATCCCTAGGATCAAAGCCATGACCTTGGCGTTGCTATAGCCATGCTCAAACCACTGAGCTACAGGAAAACTTTCAGATTTACAGTCAAGACATGTACACTGCATTGTATATTGATTTAAAAGACAAGGGAAAAAGTAAATAAAACCGCTAAGGTCATAAGCAGAGTTATTGATTGTGAACCTCGATTAATTCCAGACTTACAGTTTTAGGAGAGACGTAGGATCCACTTGGCATGCCGACACCTCCTCCGAGGTCAAAGATGTCTCCTAATCCACCTCCGACAGCAGGAGCACCACCCAGAGTGGCAGGCATGGCTGCTGGGGCAACTCCCAGACCTGCCCCCATCTGAGAAGAAAGGAGTATTACATCCATGCCACATAAAATGTGAGGAGACCTCAAGGGAAGAGGCATGCAGAGCATTTAAGGTTCAATTTAACAATCCTTCAAGAACTTCTGTGATTAATGAAGCAAAGCCCCGGCGTTGATCCTAATTCACTCTAGTAACTGAATGAAGCACATTTATCAAAGTCTGGGTGAACTGTACAAAAAAAAAATCAGTCTTACCGAAGGACTTCCGCCAAAATCTCCTCCAAGCTGTGAATAGAAAGCACACAAGAAGTCAGGCACAGCAGTCAGGAATGTTTTGCATGTATTATTAAAGGAGTAGTTCACTTTAAAAATATAATTTCATGATAATTCACTCCGTCCGTGTGTTTACTTCTTCTGTGGTAAACAAATTGAGACATTTGAGGAAAGCTTTGCAGGGTTCTTATCCATATAATGGAGACCAACGTGGGACTATTGGTTAAGATCCAAATTTCAGTTTTATTGCAGCTTAAAAACACTCTTAACGACACCAGCCAATGAATAAGGGTGTTGTATAGCGAACGAAATTAGTCATTTTCCCCCCAAAAAATGTGTTTGACCATTTTAAACCATAATCTTGCACAGTTCACGTGCATATAAGGGATGTTTAAATCTTTTGAAATCAACGTCACGCTTAACCATTCCAACCTTATTGCGTAATACGTAAGTCGTGGACATGCATCGCGGAGGCTGTACAAGCCATGTATTTATGTTTTAAAACTAAATACACCGTAAAAATAAAAAAAATAAAAACAGCATTATATGGATAAGAATCCTGAAAAGCTTTTCTCATACGCCTACATTTGTTTTTGACAGAAGGAATAAACACACGGTCGGCTTGTATGACATGTGGGTGAGGGAATTGTCACAAAAAAATATTTTAAAGTGAACTTTTCCTTTAAGAGGGTGATGGGGAGGAAGAAAGCGCAGAAGAAAGTGGATGACGGGTAACAGTGAATTGAGTTACTTTCCATCCGTATATTTATAATGTGGTTTTTAAGTCACTGCATTTGGGTAGCTGAGAGACTAATACGCAAATTTGTCCTACGATGAGAGGGGCAAAAATTTGTGGAAAAAAACTAACAATAAAGATAAATCTCTATAAATATAGAAAGATATATATGAAGAGTTTGGTTCCAACATTAATTTTTTCAAAAATTATGTTTTTTTTTATTGTGCATTCCAATTAATATCAATCAAACTGCAGTATGCCATAATAACAAAACAAAAAATCCGGCTAACAAACACAATAAAGTTATCTAGGAGTATAATAAGAGTCATCTCATAACTTTTCAAATATTAAAGGTAACACTTTAGCACGGAGAACACATATTCACTATTAGTATTAACTACACTATATTCCCTTAATAAACTCCTAATTTAATGCTAACTAATACTTTGAAGGGTAGTTGTTGTAAAGTTTAGGTAAGGAGCAGGATTAGGAGATGTAGAATATCTTCAAGCAGAATAATGCATTAATATGGTCTTATAAGTGTTACCTTATTAATAATATAAAACAATATTATATTGACAGTTTGTTTTCTATATATTGCTATGTCACAACCTAGGACACATGAACGATTTGTTTGTCAACCTCCTATTTACAAAATCATGCTCCTGTGAGGTTGAATACACTTTTCAGACAGTAGCAATGCATGTGCACAAATTGCCAAAAATGAAGGAAAAAAAGTCATGAGATGCAACAATATCATCACACAGCATCTCAAAAGAAACTCTCAGACATAAGACACCCCCCACTGAACCCTAGCAAATCTTAAATTCCTGTTTCCCAGGAAGTGACTGTTTTTCTCTTCAACAGCCGGGATGGAAATTCTGCATTAACCACAAAACATGACTTACGAACTTGCTTTACTTTTTCTACATTAAAAAACATTAAATAAAACGTATCAAACATTTACTGAGACAAATCAACAACTGCAAGACTACAACTACTAGCAAAACACAGAGGGAAGGTGCTCTTAGCGCCATCTTTATAGGAGACCAGTTTCTAACAATGGCTTTGGGATACAGGGTCAGATCTAAGATTAGTACAGAAAAATAACTTCTAAGGATGAACCAAAAGTAAGAAACACCCACACAGACCTCTCTGTCACTATAATCAGAAGCAGGCTGGGGAGATTGTGCATCTGTCCTGTAGGAGGCACTCAGCTGACACAGAAATCAAAAATGTTTAAAATGTGATGAACAAGGATGGAAATTATGTTGGGAATAATAAACGTTCTTTTTTAACTGCCACCTCTAGGGCTGACAAACATTTTTTCTTAAAACTGCCACAAACTCAAACTTGTATGAAGTCTGTAAGTGTAACTTTAGAAAAGAAAAGATTGAGTCTGCTTAATGACTTAATGTAAATAAGATTGAATCAAGTCTGAGAAAAAGTTATTATCCTCCCCACCCACCCAAAAAAATCTGTCATCATTTTCTCACCCTCTTGTCATGTCAAAACTATATGACTTTCTTCTGCAGATCACAAAAAGAATGTTGGTAACTGCCGCCAATTCACTTGAATTTGTTTTGTGTCCATACAATAGAAGTGAATGGGGGCCAGTGCTGTTCGGTAACCAACTTTCTTCAAAATATCTTCTTTTGTGTTCTGCTGAAGAAAGAAAGTCATATAGGTTTGAAATGACAGGTGAGCAAATGATGATTGACGAAATATAAAATATTTTTGGGTGATCTTTCACTTCAAGATCTCAATGTTACCTGTTATACCAATGTAGATATTCTTCAAATGAAACAGAAACAATGCATTACGTGTAGCAGCCCCCTGCTGGTGTGATGAGTAAGCCACTTACACACAATAATACAGATCCCAATTCAAAGTAATTAAATGATATGATTTGTTTGTTTTTCTTTCACTTAGTTTAATTACCGTATCCGATTCATCGCCCATCTGCAAGTGTAGCGTAAGGACAAAAGAGAGAGGAAAGAACACAAAGAGTAAACAAAAGAATGAGAGGACGGGAAAAGAAATTCAGGCAAGGAAAGTGCTCTACTTATGCAAGACCATCTGTGATTTCTCAACAGACCCGATTACACTGGTTAAAGGGATTTTGACAGTGTGCTTTAAAGCTGAGAGCTGATCTGGGATCAGCTTCTCCTTTCGAAGATCTTGTATTTGGCAAAACAGGTCTGGATCTGACCACACTCAACACAAAGTTGAAATAAAGTCCTAACATGAGTGTGAGCTGAACGTATGTGGTTAATAAAAAAAAACACTTTACCCAAATAAGCTTTTGAACACAATTACAAACTGTTAGAAGAACAGATGGGTATTCACTGAAGTACTGTTTTACTTCTATATTCTACTGTAAGTTTTTTTCATCACATCAAATAAGGAACATACCAGACTATCCAGACCGCCTCCCAGGAGGTCCATGGCTCCCATCTGCATAGAGGGCTGAACAGACGGGATAGTGGTAGTGGGCGGGGCCAGATCCAGGTTCAGCAGGTCGCCTAGGAGATCACCTTGTGATGGAATGACAGCGGGTGGTGCTTCAGAAGGTCCGGTCTGGCCAACATCAGAGTTCTCAGCACTCTCACCACTGAATGACAAAAGATTTCTTAATAATGTTTAAAACTTCCAAAAGTTAACTAAGTTCAAATGATTTCCCATAAGACTCACGAGCCAGCACGAGCATGAAGTCTCTTGTGCTGAACGCCGCGGCTGCCCTCCACAAAGGCGCTGGGGGGTTTGTGGTAGACAGAAGCCAGTGTACCGATATGGCAGATGAGCTCCTCTAGGAGGGTGGGCTCAATCAGGTCAGTCTCCTCCGAGATCAGAGGCTTCTCGGCCAATACCACCTCCTTAGCCGCCACGGGATCTGTGGAGAGCAGACGCCAGTAGATGTAGCCGCGATCACGCAGGTCAGGGTTATCAGAATCCTGAAACGTTAGAGGAAAAAATGAAAGATAAAACAATAAAGAACAGTGGAGAGTGAGCTGTTTTTGATACTAAAGTAAAAAACACACCATAAACTAATAATAGTGAATGCTTATTTATACATTGTAAGAATAATGTAGTGGAGACAAGCTCCTTAAATCAAGTGAAAAGAGGTAGAAAATATAAATGCAAAGTACTGACATTTTGACTTTTTTGGCCTGCCCGTTTGAATTAAACGGTAGGATTAAGTTGCTTCAGTAGCATAGTAGCATAGTTATGCGATTCCTATTTGACAATTTGGATGAGAAAATGAGGGAGTGCAGGTGACACTGTTTTGCCCTTCAGAGGAGGTTTTGTGGAGAGAACATTTGGAGTTGTGTAAATAATGCACAACTTCTCCTGGGCACTAATTCATCCATGTGATAAGATCAAGTGATGCACCAGCAACACCCAGAGCAAAACAGCGGTGCGAGAATTAGATTTAAAAGTCATAAAACACCACCTGGGATGTAGGAGGACATTTTGTATTCTGACAGAACCCCGGCGGCGACTACCGCCTGTGGCACTGAATCTCAAAGTTAATAATGACAAGATCCAATCTCAGATCCCAGTCTGACAGCTCAGGCCCAAGGCTTCTCTGAATATTAACAACATCACACACAAACGCTCTTTTGCTCTTACACACTCAAACAATAATCTACCAAGCAGCATCGTGTATACTTTTTAAATGTACACAATAAAATCTATTTGTTGACTGATCGACTAGCATAGTCAACTTACAGTGGTAAATGTATAAGATAGCAAGATAAAAAGTCTCACTGCATCATACATTTGCAAGATTATTGTCACTTAGTTTTTCCACATATTAAACACATCAAAACTAAGATTTTATTTATGCTGTAGAAAAAATCTAAAATAAATCAAAAGGGATACTTCTGAGATGCTACTTTTCTATCTAATTTCTAAAACCTGACATAAGCCTTCAGATCAAGAAAAATATTTCCTTCAAGTGACCCGACAAACTCAAACAGTAGTGTGCATTCTACACCTCGGTGGAAGGTGTTGCCAGGATAATAAATTCCAGTTCTATTTTGGGTAGAAGGACAGATCAGGACATCGTACCGCAGGGACAAACAAAACGTTAAAGTGTCTTTTGTTGTTAAGAACCCCACTTGAAGTTAAAAAAGGCATCAGGACACCACACACAAACATTTTACCCATAATGCTTTAATTAACAGGAAAAAGTTGTTCTAATGAGCTGGCCAACTTCAAATGACACATTCAGCGATGAACAGCTAAGAGTGAATCCAATCTGTAGTTGGCACGGAGGATGAGAACAAGGCTTAAAAGAGTTATAATCAATAAACAAAGGCTTTGAAAGAATATCAACACCCTGTTATTAGCTTGTGGATAGTCTGACTGTTTTCAGACCATACTGGTCAATTGAATCTAATACTAGAATAGGGCACAAGTCTTGATGTCTTATAATTATTTTAATAATAGTCTCTGCCTGTAGTTACAAAAACCAACCTCTGAATATCTTGTTTGCTGATAAAACAAACTCTTCTCAGGAAAGTGCCAGTCTCTCTCATTTCAGAAGAGAGAAACACCTCCAGAGAGCATCCCCGAAAGGTGTGAGCAAGTATAGATGTAGTGTCATTTTCTCACTTATGTTTGTGTTTTGATATCAATCTGTGCGAGTGTGTATATCTCACCTGCGTGGCAAGACTCAACACTTGTTGCACCAGCTCCTGGGTCTCAGTGGGCTTCTTCAGGAACAGCTTTACAATGGCTGTCAGCAACTGCAGCTGCACCTGAGAGACAACCATGAGAAAAACATGAACTCACAGATAAAAGGTCACACAAGTTTAGTACCGTAATCGCTGGTATGCAGTGTTAAAACATCAGGGTACATCTACATTAAAAGAAATTAAATGTTGAGACAGATTACAGGAAGAGCATCTTCACAACAAAAAGAGAGTTGTGCTTTAATAGAATAGGCTGCATGTGTTGTTTGGCTATTCATTTGCCAACCCAATGCAAAAAGGATGTTCATGTAGAAACCTTAAGAAACCTATACAGAAACCCTTAAAATGTGATGGGACCCCTTAAAAGTCCATCAACGAGGCTCATAATAAATTAAAAGCAAATAATAAGAAAAGTGATCAGAAATATTATTCAAGTTTCTTAGTCAAATTTGGGAGTGCTTTTGTTTTATTGGTTTAATGTAATTCACCTGTGTGCTCTCATCATGAAAACCTTCCAGGAAGCTTTCCAGCAATTCATCAGCATTGTCAATCCTCTCTGCGTACTCTCCCACAATCCAGATCATGGCCGCCCGTGCCTCAGGCTCATCCAAAGAGTCCAGGTTCTCACACAGGGTGGCAATCACACTTTCATACCTAGAAACACATTCAATATTCAAAAATGAATCTGCATGATAGGCTTGTTGCGATAGTCGGTATCACCGGTGATACACAATGTCCATTCGCCTACTGATCAGCTTTGTTAAAAATCCAAGCGTTTCAGAGAGGTGGGGCAAAGATGAGATACAAACGTGCACGGTATGTGGAAAATACAGTGTTTTTTAACCTTAAATCGTGTGTACACATTGCATTCTAAAACAAAGGATAATATTCGTTTTAGCCGTGTCATATGACTCCTTTAATATAAGCAAATGTCATTGTACTTTTTTTATAGTTTTGTGTGTTTTTATTAAGAAAGATATTGAACCCACCATTAACTCAAGCAATTGATGTTCCCGAATTGCCGCTATTTTAAAACAAAGTAAATTGCATCATGAGCAGGGCCTCATCTGCAGATACAGCAGTACAATTTTTACATAACAATTAACCGGTCGGAAAACCACAACATTCCTACTGCATGAGGAGTAAAAATGCATGACGAGGCTCATTGAAACTTCATTGCATGTCAGATTCGTTGTCATGCCCTAGAGCAGTGTTTCTAAACCAGGGGTACGCAGATCCCTAGTGGTCCGTGGCATAATTACAGTGGGAGTTATGATCTTGCATTCAGGGTTCGAAATTAACACCCTGACCAGACCCAGATAAAAATCAGCCGAGTCTGCTATTGCAGAATCATATTTAATATAGCCTATTGTGCAGTTTCTGCAGATTTCTGACTGAAACATTCTCTTCATATGGGGTCATTTAGAGCGGTCGGCAGCTCTATGAGAGAGAGTCGACTGCTCTGTTTGCTTTTGAATTGCTCTTGCAGTACTTTGATGTCATATGCCAGGTGGTTCTGCGCACCGCCGCATAAAGTCAAAAAGCCAAAAGCCTATTTTCATTGAAGCACCACGCATTACCATATTCATGAGCTTAAGCTCTTAGCAATAAACAGTAATGGCATCAGTTTCACCTATACAGTTCAACACTTGGATCAATCAGAACTTAGAAGTGTAACGTAGGCCTTCTAGTGTGTGAAAATGTGCATGTGCAAACAGAAATCTTTGTTCCATCACTTGTCTGTTTCCAACACTGGACCGATTGGCCTCTTTTATTAACTGACAGATCAGTTGCAAGGAATGCGTCAGGTCAAGTGCACGTCAGGGCAAGTTGGGAAACTCACAGGTATGGCACACCAGATTTCAAAGTCCATATAATATTCTGTATATGCATTATATAATGGTTACTTGTAACGGTAACTGATCAGTGGTTGGATTAAGTCCTTGTTGACAAATTAATCTCAAAAGAATAAACTGCAGTAAAGTGTGTTTATACTATTGGAGATAGTGAAATAGAATGTTTTGGGGCGACGTAATTCTGATTATTTCGTCATTGTAATGCAACTGAAAACCATTAAATGGTCATGTGTAATTTTAAATTAGGCTTACATTTATTGACTTGACAAATATATATATTTTTGACTATACTAATCTTTTTATTTTCCTAATTTAGTGGAAATATGTTGTTGTGCTGGGGAAAGCAAAATGGAATGGGGTGTGAGCGCAGGGGTTGGGGGTACATGAGCATGGTTTGAGATATTATGTGGTTCAGTACTCAAAAAAGGTTGAGATCCAATAGGGCTGTGATGTTTTTTTACCAACGCAGTGGTAATGGACAAATCAACCGGGGTGGTGCGGTGGTTGGGAAATATATATTATTTATATATATAATACTTATATTATTATATTTGCGAGTAGCAACCGCATGATGAGTGGAAGATAAATATAGACCTTTATTAAATTGTTACTTTAATAAATTGTTAAATAGTTAAATACTAGAAATATGATATCTGAAATGAGGACGAAACATTGTCCATGTTTAATCCACAAATCTATCAGTGAAACGGCACACTACAGCATATAAAACATTCAAATAAACACCAGTAAATAATGAATAAGGATATAAGAGTAAGAAAGTTAAATAAAAAAAGCTCAGGTTGCAGTGACAACCTCACTCAGTCGTGTATTAATCCTTACAGTCCTTAACAATTCCATTTGAAACACACTGTTTAAACCTACCTTGGCTTTCCTATTCAGATTACCATGAAAACATTACTTTTTCCTACTCGTTGATGGAAAATTTTGCATGTTGACGTTGTCCAGATTAAAATGAGTACAGCTGCACTAAATGCGCATTCAAAATGTGCAAAGGAGCGCAAATTAATAGCCGTCTCTCCGCAACCCCGGCAAAACCTGCACGTCATTAAGCAAGAGGGTCATAGCCAGTTTGGATTTTATGTATCTGTTCATTTCACAACAAGATTCATTGCAGAACCTGGGTTTTGCTGTGCAGGGCCGCAGTCGATTGCACCAACGAAAACATATGCCAATAATTTATGTCTTAATATAAAATCTTTTAAATAAAACCATCCACAACTGAAAGGCAACAAAAATCAATCCTTATCAAAACAGTAATTTTAATTCACAATTTGTCACAGTGAAGCGCACTACCGACGGTGGCAGATCACAAGAATCACTGCCCTAGAGCGTGAAATTCGCCTTAACTGAAGAATGTATCTAGCAGAGAGAGAGAGACATCATGCAAATAAATGTTTGTTGACAAAGGGTCAGGGACATGAGAAATTATATAACAGAGTCTTACTTGTTGGGGTACTTGCGGAAGATGTCCTTGATGACCACAATAGCTTCCTGCACCACATAATTAACCTTGGTCTGAATGAGGTCAAGCAGAGTGCTGACACAACGCTCTGCTGATTGCTGTGACAGAGATATAACAGAAGAAATAGATTAACCAGAGCTCAACTACTGAGCATAAATAACACCATTCAGAAAGCTGTAAAAAGAATTGGATGGTTTCAGTTTCACATCAGGACATCAGGTTAAATGCTCTCATTAAGAGGGTTGAAGTTTCATGTTTAATTAAAATTAACAATGGCAGTTTGATGAATGTAATTAGATGAATTATGTTATCTTAATCCGAGTCAGGCCAGCTCACCTCGACTTTAATAGCGCAACGGCCGATGGCTCGAACAGCCTTACGCACAAAGTCTACATCCACCTCTGTGGCGTATTCCTTCAGCTCAGCCAGCACCTAAACAACCCACACACATATTTAGCGCAGATTCTCATAAACACAAATGTCAAATGTTGATGGAATATATCTGCAGGAGTGGGCAGTGTAATAGAGGATATACAAACATGAATGATTAAGTAGAGATCATGTTCCACATAAGAGAGGAAGGAGATCTAGGAGTGTGGGTAGCATTTTGTTTACCTGAGCGATGTTGGCCTGAGACGCCAGACGGATCATGATGTCCAGCTTCTCCAGTTTGACATAGATCGGGTCATTGTATTTCACAAAGAAAACCTTCATCTCATGCTTCAGGATTTCAGGCCTGAAAAATAAAAAAAGCGAGAGGTTTAAAAAAAAGAAAGCTTATTATAAAAAAGACAAAAATGTGTCATTGTGGAAGATCCTTATCATTACTCAATGTTTTTGTATACGTTTCTTAAAGGTAGTGTTTAAGAATGTTTTAAACCAAAACATCGGCGGTACCCAATGACTTGAATCGCTTTTGTGTCCATACACTGGAAGTCATTGCGTACCGCCGTTGTTCAGTTACCAACATTATTTCAAATAACTAATGTTCTGTTCTCCATAAGAGAGTGGATGAGTAAATGATGACAGAATTTACATTTTTGGTCGAACTATCCCTTTAAATTGGGATTTTCCAGAATACAAACCATCAGCAGTTTTTAAAATAATTTTCCCCACTTTGACACCTACCGTTTCTGTACGATAAGGTTAATGTTCCTGAGGGCAACATACTGCAGTTCAGGCTCAGCTGAGAGCAGTGTGACTAAAGGAGGAGCAAGTTTCTTCAAGAGTGTGCCGTAATAGTCTAGATCCTTAGGAAGCATCTCCATAAACTTCATCAGAACCTTCACGGCGGACAGCACTACGGCAGAGTTAGCGTGGGACAGTCTTGGCGTTACACGCTCGCAGATACTGTGGGACACAAAACATTAAAAACAGTCAGACTCACCACTGCATTCTAACAATCCCTGGAGAACAAAGTCATGTTGTGAAGCTTCTGTGCCCTAAATTGGAGCATGATAAAACATTTATTTCTAAATTATATTTTCATTTGTAATTATGCAATATTGATTTCTGGTAATCCCAAGATTGTTCTGTTTATCTCTTTCTTTCTTTTCTCTGTAAAGGTGTGGAAGTGCCGCTATATGTATTAGCCTTCATTAGAGAAACCCATTTAAAGGTACATGGGAGTGATGACATAACATTGCTTTCTGACCTCTGTGACTCTCTGTCATCACGGGGTGTGTAGTTGGCCAGGCAGTCGAGGATGAAGATCTGACCCCACTCTGTGCATTCATTAAGAGCTGTCAGAAGCTTGTTAATGGTCTGAGGATTCAGGTCCAGAAGGTTGCTGTTAGGATGAGACTCTGCGATCTCAGACAGAGCAGCAACTGCGTTTGCTACAACCTAATGCAGAGAACATATCAAAGACATTACATTTACGAATTTGGCAGATGTTTTTACCCAAAGCGACTAACATTGAATTATATCATACTTTTTTTTTTTTAATAATGTGCAAACCCTGGGATCGAACCGATGACCATTATGATTGCCAACGCCATGCTCTTACCACTGAGTCACAGGAAAGCTTAAACTCAATTCTGTCAGAGCATGTGTGCGTGTCTGCGTGTGTGTGTGTGAGGTTTAGGGTTTCACATTACATCAGCATGTAATTTTACACTAGACTAAATAGTGAGAACTAAATAGTGCTGGCATCCCATGGATGTCATCACAATACAAACATAAGCGCGCTAATGCTAAGTAATATTTTGCTTTACTTATACAGACCTATGATTAGCAACACCTCACTTATATTAAGCATAGAATGCAAAATAACAAAGAGCTGATGTTAGCCTAGACTCAAAATACATAAAGGGTTGGAATTTAGCTGTTCAGCAAGAAAAGCTATGATGAAATGAACACCCGACTTACATTGCTTTATCCTATGCATTTTACATAGGTATATACAATCCCCTCTGATCGAACCCACAACCTTGTGTTGTTAACGCAATGCTCTTACCACTGAGCTACAGGAAAGCTAAAGCCTCACCATTGGATTGGAATCAGAGATCAGGTCCTTCAGGGTGTCAAGGAAGCCTTGGTCTTCTACCAGCTGGGCGTTGATATCATGAAGCTTGGCCACACAAACAGCAGCGGTCTTCCTGACATAGGGGTCTTCATCCTTCAGACACTTCCTCAGGGGTTCACACAGGTACTCTGTGATCTTGTCCACTCGGATGCAGCCCATGGTGCGCACAGCCAGCGCACGGATCAGAGGGTTTGGGTCCTCGCAGTCCTGCAGGAGAGGAACAGAGAGGAACCCGTTTATCAAGCATAAAATATACTGGAACACATATTGTATATAGGAATAAAATATAAGTGTTATAAAATGTATGTGATTTATGCTAGTAAATTCATATTTTTAAAGTATGATTAACAATATCTCCTTCATTGACCTTTTGCCTTTTCCAGGTTTAACAACTCAACATTGCAGTATAAAGGGTAAAACAACATTTGTTTAATTTTTTTTGCATCGGAAGGCAAATGGATTTTTAAGAATACTATTTGCCTGTGCAAACCGCATTAAAATATGTTCTGACAGAATAAAGCTTGTACATAAAAAATAAAACAATCATGTTACCTTTACAAAGGTATTAACTGCCATTATAGCCATGTCTGGCTGGCTCTTGGCATAATTCATTAAGTACAGATAGACCAGTTTCTTCAGCTCCAAATTATCCGTCTGCATGCAGTTCACAACATCAGGAAACAAAGCGCTGTGGAAGAAATATTCAGATCAACTGCATAAATTCCACTTCGTATTATAAGAACATCATGATATCAGATATACAACAGTGATATACAACATATTGTGAAATTGTGTTTAAAAAAACACTTGTATATAAATATGCAAAAAGTCTTCGTCAAACTGCACTAAAGGTGGCACAAGTGTCATGGCTCACCTGACATCTTTTCCCACTGTCATAGAAGCAATGACTTTCTTCACAGCCTCTTTTTTCTTCTCCTTCTTATCACTGTTCAGCTCTGCCTTCAGCTCAAAGATCTCCCCTGAAGGTCACATACAGCAAATAACGGTCACCAGTTATTAGGACTTTGTTTAGATCACGGACGTGAAGAGAAATAAAGAAGTAGCAGTCTACCTTATTTACAAAAGAACACTGAATTCCATTAGAAATTCTCTGCCCATGTCTTTCTTGGCTTTTACAGAGTAAAAAATGTGAGCGTACTTGTTTGCAGTTAAAAATACTCTTCAGGTACAATTGTGAGTCAGGGTCACATATTCCAACTAAAGGAATAACTGAAACCAAAGACTTCAAAATCTCTTTCAGACTGGAGCTCAGTCTGCTATTTCTATCCACTTGCTTTACACAATATTAGACACAATAAGAATTCTGGATTCGAAATGAAATAGAAATGAAGCGCTACATTTAGTATGTTACAACCACCAGAAATTATGTTCCATCTATTTAATAGTGTTAAAAGTGTGAACAATCTAAGGTGTGATCACGTTTAACTGCCATAAAAAGTGTCACAAATGATACTGATAGCCTATTAGTTAGAGTGAAATCTGCCGATACCGATTAAAATGTTTAATTTCTTTACTTTCTGAATGTTATTCAGACATACAATGACTATTAAAATTGAAAAGAAACATCACCAGTTTCAGGTTCATTTTCAGTATACGGATAGCGTATATACGCCAATAGCGTGAAAATTAGCTTTTATCGACGGATACACTTTATTGCCAGATAATATCGATGGATCTCCCATAAAACACAAATATCTTTAAAGAAAAAAAAAAAACGTTGAACAACAAACCTTTCTTGGTAGTGGTGAAATACTTGGAGTCTGTCATTTTGGATCCCAAGCCTCTGTTCTCCTGCAGAAGAGACAAAAAGATTCACACTCCATAGGAAAACAAGAGGATGAGAAGATACGGTATCCAGACGTAGGAAATGAAAAAGTGCAAGTGCAGGGGAAAAAGGGGAAGTCCAGTCCATGTCCTGCCAATATATTTACTGATGTTTCTCAGAGATTGTGGAAGGGCAAAAAAAAAAAGAGTTGTGCAAAACACATTGTTAAACCTTCTTTATTAGTCAGCAATTTATATATTCTACTGGAAGCAATCGTCCTCCCTCTGACTCTAAACCTGCTGTGAAGCATTTTCCCATTTCCTGTTATTGAACATTAGACTCTCACTTTAACCTGAAAGGTCTTTTGAGAGGAAATGAACCATTAGATTCCAACAGCATTATCTTAAGGTTTAGCGGGCCTGATAACCTACCCAAAGAGAGCCTATGGTCCAGCTAAAGCGTAACGTGTTTTGCATTTGAACCAGAGTCTACAAAACAAAATCAACTACAAATGTGAATGTCTGAATGATGTTGTTTTATTACCTTTTGTCCATGCAAATTGCAATCTATGAATTATATATCAGACTGAAATGCTGATCTGCCACTGCTTACAGACTTAGTAAACAAAAAATGCAAGACCACTCACTCTTGACATGAATTAATAATTGATGAGAAGCGGCTGATGTATTTTATTACCACAGGCATACCAAAAAATTCCTTTGTGCATTTCTATGACACCATTCCTATAACAGTACAGTACATTCTGCTAGAATAAAATTGTGCATTTCCAAATATGTGGGTGTTAAACACAAACGTCATCAAAATAAAATCGACAATAGGATACAAAGAAATAGACCGTTTCTTAAAAAGCATTGTTTAAAAGATATGCATATTAATTGTCACTCATTACAGTTCAATAAAAATAACAATAACAACAGACGTCACCGCTGTATTTTGATTTTGATGGCACATTTGTGTATATGATCAGGACCAAATATTTTGCAAGACCAACCAAACTAAGCCAAAAACACAGTTTACGTGCGGCAGAGACAAGACACTGACATTAACAAACGGGACACTTCTTCCAAACCATGTACATGGCACAGTATCTCTCATATCATGACAAAAAACAACTACCATCACTGCAGGTTCACGTTTAGATTACGTGTTATCAGCACGACACAGCACAGATAATAAAAGCAACAGTCAACGGACAAGACATTGAATTAAAGTTAAAATATCAACCTTTCTAAGGCTGCACACTATATGTCAAACGACAAAATATAAGATATGTCAGCTCGTTATATGTACGTGGCGGTGAGGTAACCGCAGCAGGTGACTGACATCCGCGGACACAGCTAACTAGCAAACCCATTTATTTCGCCCAACATCCGTCGTTTTGATATCAATTTCAAACCCCAAAAGTATCTAAGTGCCTTTACGCCAATGCTCAATGCGATATAGATCTTAACTCACACACAACTGACTTGCCCACTCCATTTTGGCGGATGAATGAAGCTGTTTGCGGAGATGCTAGCTGAGTGCTAACGGCTCGCGAGCTAAAGCTTCACGACCTTCTTAATCAGGGTTTATGTGAGCGCACTGTTAAGCCTTTAATCTAGCGGACTGTATTACCGTCCAATCACACAGAACAGAAAGCCACAGATAAGTAGAAAACAGGCACTGTACCTCAGTTAAATCAAGTCCTGGTGCTTACCGAAGTGAAGTGTGAATGTGTACAAGTCGGCCTTCTTCCTTCCTTCCCTCCTACCTTACATGTTTTGTCATCATATGATTCACACTTCCGCCTTCCGCCTTGAGAATAGTTTTTTTACACTCAGGCAAATACACTTGATTTATTTTTTTAAATCTCTATACTTTTCGTTATCATCAAAATACGTGATGCAAAAGGACGACAGGTATGACTGAAAATGATAATAATATAGAAAACCCTCAAGAAAGTTGTGTATTTGAATGATTTTGTGGATATGTCATTTTTTATGTCAATATGTCAATTCCGACCATTTTCAAGCTTATTCACCGTTTGTATTTTTTGTCAGGTCAGATCTGTCGTTTTATTTGTTCAAACAATCTTTGTTGGCTATAGAGTAAAATACCTCTAAATGTCTTTGTGGTTATTAGTCAACACATTGTGTTCTCTATTCCACCCAGAAAAACATACACAATGCAAAACATTTCATCCCAAAAAAATTTATTACAAGAATTAAATAAACAGCAATTGGTTGTCAGGGAACAGTGGAATGTTGGTCTTGCAATATTGCTAATCAACACAGACAAATTCCACAATGTCAAGACCTTACATTTCATTGTCAACATTGAACAAATAGAAATAATCAATAAAATAAGTGAATTGTAGAAATTAAAGTGATTCCATAAACATTTAGATCAATCCACATTCTTTTCATCAACCAGCCATGACAGCGATTCAAGATGCATTTTT
The DNA here is from genome assembly GCF_015846415.1 of Triplophysa dalaica. NCBI lineage: Eukaryota > Metazoa > Chordata > Actinopteri > Cypriniformes > Nemacheilidae > Triplophysa > Triplophysa dalaica. Next base: position 16,846,754 of record NC_079545.1, read on the forward strand.
GTCGATCACATCTGTACAGTGAAAGTCAGATTTCAGGTTTTGCTCAGGTAAATAATCATGTGGATCTACACGCTTGTCGTTTCTTGTCAAGAATGAATACAGATCAACAAAACCCATCCATGCGATAAATTATTTCAAACTTTGTAAATGTGATTTCCAAACCCACAATAAATATCATCGCAGAGAAGAACCTGTTTTCGTTGAAAAACAAGAGAAAACACAAATGACGATCAAAAGGAGTCAACTGTACAGGCGAATGATTATACCGGAAAGATGAACTTAATGGCTATGTAGTGTGTATATGTGTTTGCTTGACTACAGTGTAATATAGGCACAGCAACCATTAATATTATCTGAAAGACTGCAGAAAGCTCCACAATCCTTGTTCCAAGGTGTGAAATTTGACATTGTCCTAAAGTGCCACAGCAGAAGCTATATGCACTGTAATGCAGGTTTTATACAGTAGGTGGAGTATGCATGGTCATACATATTGTTATAATTTTAGTTGCAGTCCTTTAGGCAGAACAGAACACTGAAATCCAAACCCAAAAAAACCCTCTTTCGATAGGGCAAAAAAGTGAGAGAGCAAACATCAGATCATCTTTCAATAAAACACTTACACTCATGACTACACAGCTGTGTACAGCCTTCAAAAGAGAACTTACCAAACATTAACAAATTATCCATTTATTCAAAAGCATAAAACATATTCCCTTTATAAAACACTTCAGAATCATTTACCAAAGCCCAAAGATTTAACAATCCACTCTATAACAGTATGATGTAGTGTAGTTAAACAGGATTTAAGTAACTTATAAAATGATTTATACTGTCATCCTTAGCATCCTCATCAATATATAAATTAGCAGTCAAGTAACAGAGTTCACTCAAAGGAAATGACGTTTTCAGCACATCCACAGCTATGGCTGTGTTATGTGTGGAATTCGTTCGGCCACTTGGTAGCGCCACAGAGCTTTAATAGAAACTGACAGTGGCAGGAATAACAGTCATTGTACAGTTTTGGACTCAAGGTGAAATTTACAATAAAAGTGACTCAGGCTTATTTAGAATGATTTCCATTTCTATACACAGTCTGTAGTGATTTCCACTTAAAACACCCTACTGATATGAGCAATCATAAAACGAAGAATCCTTCATTTCTCACCTCCACATAAATCAAGAGATCTTTCTGATTCAATCAAGAGACTTACAAAGAAATGCTGATAAAGCATAAATCTGTTACCTTATCTATCTATGATTGGCTGTCTCACAGTTAACAGAGGGTCCATCAACATCTTAAACACTCACAGACTTGCCCACCCAGATAAACACACATACAGGACCCCTCCAACACAACTTCTCATCCTTACTTTAAGGCAAGAAGATTTGTCAAGGCATTCAATAGCAACATTGCATAGCTAAGGCAGAATTATCACACTCAAATAAACAGCATACATTTAATCCACCTGCCTTAAATTCAATTATTATATGTACATTAAACAAACAAATTAACATATATTACATATGAACCTATACATTAACCATTTCAGTTTGTACATATTACACAAATATTAACACGGGTGCCATATTTTTTTGCAAACTAAGCAAGTCTATATAATATTATGAATTATGCCCTGTCATCCAATTAGGATGAATAGAAACAACAGAAGAGGGGGTGTTGATATGTCCTATTTAGCATGGGCTAAATAAAAAAATCTTATTTAACTGTCTTGCCATTTTGGATCCCACATAGAGCTGAAAAATTCAGATAGACACTCCATGTTGCTAGCAGATGTACATAAAATTGTATTTGATGTTTTTCTAGTTTGCTCTAGCGCTTGCTATTATTTTGACCAGATTAAAGAATAATCTGTAAATTACGGTTCCCTGAATAAACGTTTAACACTTTATCACCTTCTTAAGAAAACTAAACAATAACAGTTACAATGTGTTGTTGTGGAACCAATTTAGAAATGAGAACATAACAGCCCAGAACCAACAGCGCTGCTTTGAATAAAACCTATTCACTCAAACAACAAATCTTCCTTTGATAGGAAATGCAGCAATTTACTTTTCAAAATAGAAAAGTAAAGATGCAAAAATGATGATTCGATAAATGAAATTACACATAGTGCATGTGGTGTTGGTAATAGAGAGGAGACAAAATGGTCAAAAATTATGTTTGTAATGTTCCACTTTGTGGACAAACTTATGTCTCCAGTGAATCGACGGTTATGATTCCAGCATCCTGCTACATGTTAACCACAATCAGATGTGCATTGTTTTCTAGTCATTATAAATGTGCTTTGTGTTTCAAACACTCCTCTTCAATCCAACTCCAAGCTGTAGTCAGTTGCCTGTGTTCATCATTATTCACATCACCACACTTCACATCCAGGCCTCCTGGTCAAGGCTGGTCTCTGAAGAGTAAGCACACTCTCTAGAGCCCATAGCTGGAGATCGCTGCTGGGGTTGAATAAGGTCTGCAAAAGCCTGGTGCAGCGCTTTGTGTGAAGGTTGGTGACTGTTTGAACGTGGGGACTGTGGTGGAGTCTGGAGGGGAGAAGAATTGGAAGGAGACTGATAATGATTTCTGTATTGCACAGGTGTAGGAATGCGCGACGGGCTGTTCTCTGGTCTGTTGTCAGTTCGAGGTCTTATCCGTGGACGTAGCTTGAGCTTGTAGATGGAAGGCACCCTCTCTGCCTTCTTTTGACTCCGTTTTGCTCGAAGAACCACCGCACCATCGGTATCTCCATTAGGCAAGGGTAAAGGAGGTGTGCAAGATCCCTCAGATGGAGGTTCACTCAGGCTGAAACACATTGAAGAGCTCTCACTAGAGGAATCTTGGTAGGAACAGTCATCCAGAGGTGGTGGAGGGGAGGGAAATGACTCTGGTATGTCACCATTTGGGAGTGCGCTTTGGTCATATTGTAAATCAGGTTGATGTTTGGTTTGTGGGACATCTCCCTCCACACCAGCCCAGTCCACCAGGTCCTGCTGGCTGTCCATTGGTACCGGTAAACTCCCAGTGAGATTTATGGGGTTGCACATAGACAGCGGGAGATCTCCTTCCTCTACGGAGCTGGAGATGGCGGGAAGCTTGCGAAGAGCTCCGCCTCGTCCGGCCCATCTCTCTCCCTCCAGGAGCCCACCATTGGGCAAGCCCCCCCGAATCTGATTGTGGAGGAGGGTAGGAGGATCCTCAAGTGCACAGGCACGTGGGTTAGTCCGTTTAGACTCTCGTAAATCAGGAAGCATTCCTACCTTGCCTCCAATGTTGAGAGAAGATGTTGAAGAGTTCGATGAAGAATAGGCTGAGTCTGTAACATTAGCGTCACCTGTGGATATCGGAAGCAACCCTACACCCTGCTGGGCAACAGGATTCGGAACGGACCCGATTTCCCTTCCATTACTGGATAATTTGCTCTGCCCCGCCCTGGATTGCTGCGTATTGGCCAGAAACTCAGCCTCAAAACTGCGATACAGGTCTTGCTCCCGTTGAGGGTCCAGACTTGGCAGAAGGTGCAAACTCAAAATGCCTCCATCACCCTGGCTCTCCTGCTGTTGGTGGTGGGGACTTACCCATGCTTTTTGTTCTCTTCCTGTGGATCGCGAATTGTGCATGTTTCGAGGGGAACGTGGTGTATGGTGAAGATTTGATCGTGGGGAAGAATGTGGAGAGTGCCGCCCTGCCTGTGAGACAGAGGGAAGCAGTTTGCGACTTCCGGAGGAAGGTGAGCGAGGAGCCGGGGGTTTTGGCATTACCATCACCTTCTTTCCAGGACTACCGCTTGCACTTCCTTTCACAGGTGAGTTAGATGCGGAGGCAGATGTCTGTCTTCTGGGCAAGCTTCCATTCATTCTTGAAGATGTTTGGGGCAAGTGCTTGGGCCTCAGTTCCTCTCTCCGATCCATGGAGAGAGGCTGAGGGTCTCTGTGACGAGGAGATGATCCAGGACTTGACTCACCCAGACGGTTTCTAGGTGTCTTGCCCTGGCTGAGGGAGCGTGGAGCCTGGAGCCTCCTTGGACCTTCGGGTCCCAAGGATCTGCCTCTCTCGGGCGTGCGGGGTGTACGGTGTACCTCGGCTGAGGCCTTCGGTGGACTAGGTTTCAGTAAGGAGCCTGACTGAGGCGCAGTACGCTCTCTGGAAGTGCTGCGGGCGCGGGTCTGAGCCATTCTCACAGCTGCAATCTGCGTCCCTGGTGCAGGACGCTCAATAAGATGCTTCCCTTCCTTGCGGTTCACCAGCAGCACCACCTCCTCTCCGTGAGCCTGCCGTGTGCCCATAGAAAAGCGACCTCCTCCTGTGCTACCTCCTCCACCTTTGGAGGAGGCTGTAGAGGAGTCGCTATCTCCAGAAAGCCTGCGGGTAATCTGAAGAAGGGAGTCCTTGTTCCTATGAGAAAAAAGAAATGAAGATGAATCTTGGGTAAAACAAAGTCATGGTATTGACTTATTCTTAATTTTTTGTATAGATACATCTGAAGTCGACAAAAAATGTACATTGCATGTAAATATATGCAAAATGCTTACATTAATAATAATAAATAAAATTTACTATATTCAACATAATTTCTGTAATCTCCATGATTCTATTTCATATTTGCAGCCACTGAACTGTTTGCACAGAGAATCTGTGTAAAGCATGCAGTGAAGCATATGCAACACTAAATCCATGGGATTTCACAACCTTCAAAAAGGAAGAGACAGCAGGATTACCATTCTCAGGCATTTTCATACACATACACAGACCTAAACATCCTTTACATAAATCTTCAAAATACCGCATTCCTAATCCTAAAGTTAGTTTAAATAAACTAAGGCAAAATACATTACAAATATTCACAACTAAATATCATTGGAAATAATTCAAGATCCCAAAATAGATGTTTAAACAGTGTACATTTTTTAATACTTCCCACAGGTGTAAGAAGACATTTAACTTTCTTGACCATATTCCATCTCCACAGTCTGGCCCTGTAATGTAACCTGAATAAACTTTCTGCTGACCCGTTTCCTCAGTGACAGACCTGAGAGGTGAGATTATTCTAATCTTCACTAATCCAGCCTGTCTCACCTGTGAATCCAGGAGTGCAAGTGTTAAAGTGTTTTGCTTTGACGCTTGGCCTGCATCTTTGGTCTGCCTGAGGAAACTGAGGCACACTGCCAAGATAAACCAGCAGGCTGTTCGTGGTGCAATTATACAATGGCGTACCCACATCACATTGTGACCATGCCCCATTATCAGATTGGAATCGTGAAACCTATTTTAAAGTTTTAAACATTTTCTTGTTTGTTCTGGAGTAAATTGTGCTTTAATAATCCTGCATTCAAAAGTTTTACAGTCATGCCAGTATTTTATATTCAAAATTTACAAATTGTCTATTTCTACATTCGCTCTAGAAATAAAAAAATGACAGGAAATTTCTGAGCATCCTATCATTACAAGCATACACAGTGCTTTTTTTGTAAAAAAAAAATATTTTTCTAACTCGAGGTGGAGTTATAAACTGAAGATAGACGTCAGGTCAATGTCACCTGGGATTAGTTTAAATCTGCTTGCGGTAATCTGTGTCTTCCCTGTGTGCGTGTTTGTTTGTGAGCATGTAAACAGTTGCCTTAAAATGCCGCTCGCAGTGCTATAATTTGTATTGAGTTAACTAGGTCAGTATGGACAAATGTCAGACACCCTGAGGGATTCATAGAGAGAACCAACTGTGTAAACATATTCACATGACATAAACATGTCAGAGTCATAACACTACATGCTTCAGTTCATCCCATAAATAGACATATCTGTACATATGGCAGGATAAAGTAAAACGACTTTATTACCATTTTTGTGTCTGAATTTAAATTTTTCAATTAATTATTATTATTATTAATATGAATTATTATTAAACTCAACCGAATATCATTTCATAAAATACTATATGATCACAGTATGTATATTAAATATAATGTTAGCACAACTTCCCATTTTTGCTATCTTTAATCGAATAATATGTGAAATCTATTTTTATAATGTCATGATAATACATCTTTTAATGCCCTTTTAACTGCTTACTAAATAACTTAAATTGACATTTTTGTTTGTGTTATAATTTAGTAAGGCACCGTTTTTTCTGACTGTTTTTGGGGAACTAGTTCTAGTTATTTTTCAAAGTATGATCAATAAAAAGTCTACATGCACAGAAAACACACTACCATGGCACACAACCAAACACACCTACACTGACCTGAGAGGATTAAAGTGACGTGGTTCTGATCTGTCTCGCGGTGGCCGAGGCAGGAGCGCTGTGGGTCGCCCTGTGTCCACCTCCACAGGTACGACTGCATGATGCGACCTGCCAGGCCGTGATGGCGAGGAGTGTGCCGTAGAGCCCAAGGCAGGATCCAAGGAGCGTCTGTCAGTGGTTTTGTAGGGTGCTATCCCCTCATTGCGCCAGTGAGGTCCTGGGCTTGTGGAGCGTGACGAGTGAGCGCTGGAGCTCTTGCTGTGATGACCCTGGCCGCACGCTTTTGCCTGCTGATACCTGTGGGCTGAGGACAAAGAAACGCATTAGAAGGCTCTTTTAAAGGGATAGCGTTCGGTATAATGTACTTACCCTCTTGTCATTTCAAACCTGTTTGACTTTCTTCCGCAGAACACAAACGAAGATATTTAGAAAAATTTTGGTACAGGTTTGAAATGACAAGATGGTGATGATGACAGAATTTTCATTTTTGGGAGAACTATCCCTTTAACATTCAAAACATAGACGAGGTCATTTTGATACTATTGCAGTATAATGTAATTTCCCACTGTGGTTTCGCACTTAAACACCCACGAGGATACTTCTATTTGTGTCATGTGTATATTGTAACTTTTACAACTCATTCTTTATCATCATTTTTGTCAAGGCCACAAACAGACATTGAATTACACAAGTTGTGTGGAGTGCTGTAATTAAGGAAGTAAGGAACTAATCCTTAGTAACCGATAAACACTAGAAACCCGTATAACTTGAATGAATGGCACTGTTAAAATGCAAACAAGGAAAAGTGAGAAACTATGTCAAGATTCCAAATAATCTTAAACTCAAAGACATGAAATGATGCACAAAGTGCAAACTCACAGAAGGCAGCACAGCGGCAAGGATCATGTTTGTCGAGGTAATGCTCAAGGGTGTCCCAACCTCCACCCACACGTACCATCACATGAGTCCGTAACACCTACAAAGAGACAGAGGAATGATTTTGTTATGTACATAGAATAAATTCCATTTTATTCACAGCTTTTCACAATGTGCATTCTGTCCAAAAAGGCTTGTTTTTCACAAAATATTCCCCACTAAGGTGACTGATTTTTAATGTCTAGAAAAACATGCAGCTTTACATGGAAAATATACTGAAATAAGTATTATAGACTTCTTCTCAAGATGTAAACACTGGTCTAGAAGTACTTCCGGTTTCATTTTGAATTTATTTTTTAAATCTAACATATATAATTAAATCTTAAAAATAATTGTTTAACATTTTGATTTGATTATGGATGTTGTGTTGCTTGTGTTTGTTTTTCTGGACTAGCATTGAATCAACGTTGTTTATGTTTATCAAAGTGCAAAGAGGATCTAATTTCAGGTTTGTGTTATTGTTTAGCAGTTGCTGGGAGAAGCTTTTCCAAAATGCTTCTTTTAAGAGTCGATCAAGTTTCACAGTATACAATTTGTAGCTGTGTGTAACAGTATGTAGCATTTGTCAATCAATATTGACAATTATTAACGTTGTTCAAATGGCTGCTTATATAAGCAACAATAATAGTGATGCTTGCCTTAGCAAACAACAATAATAATAATACAGGTGGGACAGCATGACCCTGTGTCCTTTAATGTTACGTAACAGAGCTGCCCACCAACACTTCCTCTATCCACCTCACTTCCTTCTTCATTAGCATAACAACACACTTAAGAGTTGCAGTGAAAACAAAATGACATCAGGCACGACACACACACTCCCCCTTAAGGCCTTCTAAGCTGGTATCCAAAGAGAGGTGAATGTATGAGAATTAGCATAATAACACTCCTTCCTTTGCTCTCAGCCTTGTTTCTTCGTTCTTTATAGTGAACAGAAAGAAAAGGAGAAAGAAGGCTCGCTTTCATTCCTTTATCAAACCTTGAGTTAGTAAAATGATTTCTCTAGTCAACGGTGTATTTTCAACTTGAAGCAGGGAAGCTCTTTAGGATCGCTAAGCTCCATCTGCTGAGCACATGCTAAGAAATAACCATGTGATGAGTGTCTGTGTGCCTTTGCCATGAAAAGAGCACATCTGTGAGTCGGCAAAATGCCCATCTCCGCAAATTTACACAAGGTCGCGTTTAAACAAAGGCCGAAACATAAACAGAACACACCTTATACTTCACTGTATATATTTGTTGGGCTGTGAGGATAATGTAAACATCTAAATGTAAGTGGAGAAAGATAAGCTAAGTAGCTATTAGCTCAAAAGGTTGACAGAGCAAACAGAACAATGTTTTGATAGCGCCACAGAGCTGCGGTGTTTACACTATACTAGAATTCATTATACAGTGCTCTCCGTATATTAAACCAGGATCAAACTACACACTTTAGCTTTCAAAAGCACATGGGAGTCAGATGTGAAGTTGCCACGGCAACAGGCAGAAATATAATGAAACTGTAATTACAATAAACAATGTTAATCTCACCCTAGCCAACAGCTCTATCACTGGGGGATTTAGTGTTTGTTGTAGTTTGCAAACGTTAAAATGATGGCACAAGAGCCTTGGAATGAGACGTCGACCACCCATAATATGCCACTTTTTGTCTCTTTTAAGGTTGCCATGTAAAGGGCCTCTGCTTCACCCAAAACGGTACATCAAGGGATTATTGTGCTGGTGAAGAATGATGGGATGATGGTTCTATATATAATCTTAAACATACTAAATAAAAGGGCTCAATTGTTCAGCACCGACTAAGTTGTACACACAAAACCACAAAAGCACACACACACACCACAGGGAAGAAACCATTAGGCACAGGAAAAACTGAGAGCTAATCAAGACAGATGGAGACAGGGAGAAAGAGAAGGATATAGGGTTGCAGTTATATTATCCATGTGGAGAAATAGACTGAATGGAGTTAATTGATTTAGCCCTGCTGCACTGGTGGATGATAAAATTCCTTTGAAAAATGACTCCTGAAGGCCCAAAAACATATCAAACCAAGTATAGACGCATGCATAAAGTGCACGTAAACATGCAATCATGCAAACACACACGTGAATTTAGGGAGCAAGGTAGAGGACAGGAAATGACATCATTTTCTATTCCTGTCTTCAGTATGGGTGGGTGTGGGTGCTTTAAGATGTAGTTGGATAACAGACTGAGTCTTGAATAGGTCAGCCTGGAAACTGTGTAAACACCATTCAGACCTCAAGATGACTTATTATGAAGCTATAATTATTATAGTCTGGCCTCTATTCTGGGTGCACTATAATACAGCAGCACAAAATCAACGGTAAACAGCAGCATTCTCTATATGTGATGTGTGTTTGTGCTCCCTTTGCAGTAAAATACATAGAGAAGCAAGAAAGAAGCTGGCATAGCAGATGGTACTTTAACATAAAAAATATCATGTACGTTAGAGTTAAGCAAAAAAGTTATATTTTCATTTTTGGGCAGATCGGACATGAAAGTGAATAGCTGAGCGAGAGAGATTAAGATTGAAACTGAAGATGTACCCTGATGAAGATGAGTGCACTGGAGTCGCCCACTTTGTACTTCCCTTCAGAGACTTTGGTCATGGGGAATTGTGATGGACAGGAGCACTGGCCCAGAATCTCCCGCACCTATAACACACAATGTGGATGTATATTAAACACAAATCATTCGAACATTGGTACAACTGATATAAAAAAAAGAAATAAAATAATAAAAATGATATCTAAAAATATATCTCTGCCTGTTCTTTGACTATATCTCATATCTCAGCATACACCAAGGATTTCCAAACCTTTTTATAATCTTTTTATATTTTACATACATACTAGGGCTGCAACAACGAATCGATAGAATAGATAAAAATCGATTACTAAAAGAGTTGGCAACGAATTTCATTATCGATTCGTTGTGTCGCGCGACGCGGAGACGTTTGATTATTAAAAAAATAAATAACTTTATTTAAGCGCGGAGCGGAGTGAACACACTCGGTCTCTCTCGCGCACTGATGCTAGCAGAGTTCGGCGCGTCATAAACAGGGCGGAGCAAAAATAAAATAAACCAGCGGAGTTAGAGAAAAGATACATGGCGGAGGCAGAGAAATCAACGCGAACCAAGTCATCAAAGATGCGGGAGCATTTCACACTTAATAAAATGAAAAAGTGTGTTAATTGCAATATATGCAAATACGACATGGCATGACACGACACGGGAGCACCACAGTAATGATCCAGCACCTGAAACGGAAACATGTTGGGTTCTTTGATGAGGAGGAAGGGAGTTCAACAGCAGGTTAAGTCACTACAGAATCCCACTTTTGTTCCGTTTTGAAGTGAAGAACGTAATGTCGCTGGTGCTGGTGTTTACTCGTTATCCAGCTTGACAAGTTAGCGTTAACTCGCTATTAACAATAGTAATGCAGGGGTGGCAACATCCTTTTTTGGACCATTCATTTTTCAATCTGTTGTCATGTATAGCTACACTGCAAAAAAACCTTTTCTTACCAAGTAATTTTGTCTCGTTTCCAGTCCAAATATCAAAAAATTATTAAATCAAGATTACTAGAAAAGAAAAATGGCATGAGAAAATTAAGTGATGCTTAAAACTTCTGTTTAAGATTATATCTCATTAAGATTATTTTTCTTACCCCATTGGCAGATCATTTTGCTTGTTTTAAGCAAACAATTACTTAATTTTGAGGTGTTTTTTCAGAAAGCAAGACATACTTTCTTATGCTATTTCATGTGTCTAGTAAATGTTTCTTGATTTAAGATTTTTTTGATATTTGGACTGACAACAGGACAAAACTACTAAGTTAGAAAAGCAATTTTTGCAGTGTGTATTCTGTGCTATGTCCCATATAGGTTATTATTGATAATTATAATTTAATGAATAAGCTTCAAGTCAATTTGAGAGAGAGAGAAAGTGTGTGTGTGTGTGTGTGTGAGTGTGTGTGTGTCAGTGTGAGAGTTTGTGAGAAATCCTGTTAAATTTTCTGATTTGAATTGTTCTTTATTTTTTATATTTTTATTTTATTATTATTATAACAGCTCAGGGAGGTTCAAGGAGCAAATGTTTGTGCACTTCTTCACACTTGTGCAGTTCTGTTTTTGTATAAAAGGTTGGATATTAATGCTTTTCTTGTTTTTTTGGTTTTTATCCGATTCATCGATTAATCGAACAAATCATTTATAGATTAATCGATTATTAAAATAATCGTTAGTTGCAGCCCTAATACATACAGAGTGGTAACAGAAGAGATATATACAAATATAGAGAACACACAAAAATAGAAAACATGGCATTATTGCTCTTTTCTCAATATGACTCAAGTACAACAGGCAATACCACACTTAAAGGTCCAGTGTGTAATTTTTTGGATGATCTATTGATTGAAGACACAGCTATGTATATTCTATTGTATTTCTGAGGTGTATAAAGAGCTTACACAATAAAGCCATATGTTTTTATTACCTTAGAATAAGCTATTTATATCTACATACACCGCGGGTCCCCTTGCATGTAATTCGGCATGTTCTGTCAGCCGTCGTAGTGTTTCAAAAGGGAGTGGGATGGGTGGAGTGACCGGTTGGTTGCAATTCGCAACCTTGCAGCTAGATATTACTGACTGGACCTTTAAGATATCGTGTCACTTCTAGTCATCTATTAGACAAAAAAAAGTTTTGTCTATCATTCACCGCTACAACCAAATGACTTTCCGGATCCCACCAGTAGGTCCCACCCCAGTTTGCAAACCTCTGTATAGACTAAGTAGGTTTAGATTCACAAACAGAAAACATTTATATTTTTCCATATGGGAAATGAGCCACGGTATACTCATTTATGATACGGATGCTGAAGACATAACGTACCATTGTCTAGCACCTAGTTGTTTATCAGCTCTTTGCAGACTACAAATGACATTTAGTCACACTCAGCATGTTCCACTGAGTGCTCAGCAGCACCTGAACAGAAGCAGTTTCCTGCAAGAAACAGTGAGTCATATCCCTCACCTTCCTTATAGTTAAAAGCATGAGGCAGCGAAGGAAGCAGAGAGCGTGTATGTGCGTATGAGCTGACTAAACAAACTTTTATGGGATGGTATAGACTGTATGTTATTGACTCTTGAGGTCCTGAGGTGACTCACTCCAATTCCTATCACACCTTAATTGAATCACACCTCAGGGAAAACAAATTGTCTCTCTTTAAAGCTCACATACAGAAACAAAGAGCCATTCCCTATGTTGCGTCATAACTTCACGAAGTTTGGAACTTATCCAAACATTGACTCATGTATAACGTAGCAGTACAGTGGGGTGCATGTGGCCGACCTACAGAAGCTGAGCGGTCAGGCTGGGTGTGGTGAACATGAACTTGCCCAGGCTCTCTGAAATTCTCTCTGATGTTGTTGCTTTCCTTAAAAAGACTCTTAAATGAGTGAGGCCACATGACAACCACTAGGAAAGGAAGAACTCCAGAATCAAAATCACAGGAAAAGAACAGCAATGTTAAGACAAAACTCTCTCTATTCAAAATGTATCATCTCTGACACACATTTTGTACTTAACACACATCTCCACCCTTTCAACGGAGACTGAAAAGAGGATTAATATGACACAGACACTAAGTCAGCAAAATGTGCAAGAATTACTCACCAATGAACATCATTGACTGAATCTCACATAACAAATCCGTCTCACATTTCACATTAACTCAAGAAAATATATTTTGCATAAATAAAACGGACCAATACAATACTAGTTAAACTAGAATTAAATTCCTGATTGTGGAACATTCTGCCTGTACGTTTTTTTTGTTCTCACACTGTCTGGCCACTGCTTTATGTAAACATATGGGAAACTGAGCTGAATTTCCAAAGCTGGGAGAGACGGCAGACTGCGGTTGGCACAATGGAGACCATCTGATTTACTGTTGAAACTGTAGTTTAATGCTCTTTGAATATCCATGAATAAGTTCAATTGTTTCATGTTATTAGCCTGTTTAGAATATTGAATGGCTAAAGAAGGAATATTCTGTCATTTGACATACTATGTCTATTTAGGCAGCATGTGTCTGACAGTTACCACAAAACAAGAAAGAGTATGTCCCCTAATCTCTCTCTTCTCATACTTTCTGTTGCTTTGTCACTTTAAAGTAAACCGTCTGTGTGTGTGTGTGTGTGTGTGTGTGTGTGTGTCTGTGTGTGTGTGGACGACTTGAAACCCAGTCATCACCTTAAAAAGTTTTCTGTGGGGATGATGCAAGAACCAAATGTAAATTTCATTAAGTACAAATATTGATCAACCACTGTTCTTAATATTGTGGGAGATGACATACTGTGTACTTTACATTCTCATTAGGCAATGATTAATTTGCAACTAAGATAATTGTAAGTTATTGAGAAAATGTAGAATAATGCATTGTTAATATAATACAATATTGCAAAATATTGATGTAGTAGAGTAGGCGGGGCGAGACTGTGGTTCGAGTCCGGTGAGTAATTGTGAATGAGCGCCAGCTGTGCGCACATCGGGCTCGAATTACGTAGGAGATAGGGAGCATATAAAAGGAACGAGCGACCGGACCGTCTAAGAAAGAGGACCGGGCCCGAACTTATGTTAAGTTTATATTTATGTTCTTGTGTTTTGTATTTATGTTTTGTTCGCCGGCGGTCGGCCGTGAGGGGCAGCCGGCTTTTATTATTTCTGTTATTAAATGTTTAAAATGTCTTCCGGTTCCCGACTCCTTCCTTCCCTTTTATGGAGTTATATTACAATTGAATATAAAGGCATAGTTCACCCGAAAATGAAAATTCTGTCATTATTTACTTCCCATATCAAACCTGTATGACTTTCTTCTGCAGAACAGAAAATATTCTGAAAAATGTTGGTAACGGAAAAACCCATTCACTTGCACTGGTTTTGTATTGATACCTTAAAAGTAAGGTACCACTTTTGTTTGATCACTTTTATTTACTGCATTATATTTTCCTGTAAAATCACATATAATTTTGTTTTGTAAGGGTTGAATATTCTAGTAACAGGATAAATGGACTTCAGGGAGCAAAATTGCTGTCACAAAGGTAAGGAACATTGAGCTTTAGTTCCATTATAAGGTGAATCGAGTCCAAGCTTCGTAATGCACTGTAGCAGAAAGAAAACAGACCGTCTCTCTCCGTAACATTCTCACTGCGTTTCTTTGTTGATATTAGATGAGGCACCTCCCTGTCCAAATGCTCTAAAGCCGTTATTTAAATGTATGCCACACAATCACTATCCCTTCACATGTGATGTATGCAAACAGAGAAGAAACAATGAATTCTGCCTGTGCCAGAGTGAGTGCAGAAAAATGAGAAAATGTGGGCTCTACTCTGCACTGACTTTAGGAATGAACAAAAATAATAATACCAAAATATGAAATAAATGTATCAAAAAACTAAAATAAAAAGTTTATATCAATACATTGAAATTGATGTTACTTGACACTGGCAGCCCAATGCTTCTAAATAATCAATAGTATATTAAATCAAAGTATGTTTTGGTATACTACATGGCTAAGTCTACCATCAGACCATCCAGAGTGCTGTTATCTGTCCAGCTTTGCCTGGGAGTTTGTCTGCAGGGAACTCTCCGATTATCACGCTGCTTCCTTTAAAGTTAACAACAGCGGCACTGTGGGGCCGTGAGCGACAGCATCAAAGATACAGTAAGGGTGCGGTTAGCCTGGAGACCCGGACAAGGAAATGGAGCATCTGAGAGATAGTGAGCTGTATCTGGGTCTCTGATAACTGTAAGGGGACCTGTTACACATACATACATGTCTGGCTTTGTGCTGACCTACCAACTGAGGGAAAGGGAGAGAATGACCCTTCTGGCTTAGATATAATGCCGTGAGGGTGGATTGTTTTGGAGTTGCTAAATTGTTTCTCAGTAATCACGTGATGGGCATCTCAGGAGAGTTGTGTGTAAATAGACGCCCTGAAATGAAACGGGAGTGCAATAAAGTACTAGACTTGTATATAGATGTACAAAAGCAGACAAACATTTTATAGTCACAAAATATTACCATTTTAATCTTAAAATGGTGGTGTTCTCTTAATATCTTTTTGATACCCTTAAAGACATTTTTTTTTATTCTTTCATCATTTATACACCCTCATGCCATTCTAAACCGTTGTGCAGACTTTCTCTGCAGAACACAAGTGATAGTTTGGTAACCAAACAACATTTGACCCCTCTGCCTTCCATTATATGGACACAAAACCACAGAGAGATTTCTCAAAATATCTTCTTTTCTGTTCCACAGAAGACTCATCAACAGGTTTTGAGTGACATGAGGGTGAATTAATAATGAAAGAATTGTAATTTTGTGTGAAATATACCTTTAAGCTTGCAAAAATGTTCCGTCATTTTTTATATTGCTTTATGACAGCGCTACAATAATTGCAGCAACATGCTTTTGTTTGGCAGAAACTTTGGTAACCAAGGAAACTTTCAAATGCTTTTAAAAACACACTTCTCTGTGTTTTCATCAAGATGGATAAGTGTGCCGAAATAAAATATATTTTACACGTCAGGATACTGTTTGAAGCCTATAAAATCCACCTCACAGTGCATGAATCAAAAATCTATTTGCTGAGAAGTTTGTATCTGATTTCACCAGGAGATTTTACAAGATGACTGGGCGAATTCCAATCCAAGCACTATCATGAGCTCTCTAAGCTTCAGGGGGTGTCTGGCAGAACCAAAACATTTTTGCACCGCCACAGGAGGGTAGAGTTAGTTACCAGCTGACACCAACCCAATATCAACATCACACACACAAAAACGTAAAATACACATATTTTCTCAGCCATATAACAAGAGAAGAATTAACATTTTAACACATGGACATTCATAACATTTACAGCTTCAGCAAGCTGTGACCTGGTGATTATGTCACTGAGAGGCGGGTGGTATGCTTTGCCAACATATTTATTTAGATGGAGATAAAAACATGTAGGACACACATTCACTGACTGGATGCACACTTTAAGACAAAACAGTCTCAAGGACACTTATGACTGACATTCCCAAATTAAGAACTTAAAATAATAGATCACCACAGAAATTTCCATTGCCCATAAACACAGAGAAATAACCAGACAAACCAGCTGTTCAGACTGATCAGGGAATGCAGTATGTTGCGAGATAAACCTGAGATAAAGGGTCTCTTTCAAACCTTCAATGACAGGTCAATGACAACTTAGCCAACATATCGGGATCATTTCCTCTGTAAACTTTGATTGTTGAAGTTTGAAAGGTTAAACTCCAGTGAGGAGACAAGAAAGGCTTGTTGTGGCTTGTGCTCAAGGGCAGAGCAAAATATGTGTTCTGTCAAAGAGCAAAGAAAGAAATCTCTCAGGATTTCTCATTAAACCACAAGGCTATCACAGAGCCCTTTTGTTTGTGGCCTTGATGAACAAGCCAAAGGGAGATGTTATAAACTTTTGTTAATACCATCAGGTGATCCTCTGCTAGAAATATACAGTACTGTAAAATTCACATGACTTTATTTGCTCCAAGTATATTATCACTCCAGCTGTAAGAACCTAAAAATTGGGACGAAGTTGAGATTTAAATGAAACAAAACTCCACTGGGTCTGCTGAGCATGATGGAACTTTTGAGCCATGTAATTTTTCTCTGCAACATTGATGAAAACGAACTGCACTGCAATAAATCACTTCTAAAGTCTAACGTCACGATTCACATAAATATTTTAAGCAACGGTAAAAGTATCATGCATCATTAAACACTTTAAACACATTAAAATTCATCTCTTATTACAGAATAAATAATAAAGTAAATCCGTAACATTTACTAACTTCAATTAAGTATTTTCTTTTTTTTTCTATTGTTCACCCCACAACATACATATTTCACAACATATATAGGCCTACATGACTATCATATTCAATTGAATATATCCTGCCCCAGATTTCGATTCGGCTTCACTGGCTTTCAGTTAATGTGCACTACAATGAAGCTTTTTGCTTTGACTGAACAGCTAAAAGCATCATCAATGACTTTTATCATACGTTTTTCTTTCCATTTCAAATGCCCAGGGGAGGAAGGTGGGTGGATGCAGTTGACTATGTATAAACTAGAAGCGGTTAAAGCCTTGACCTCTATTAGGCGGCCAGAAAAACTATATTAAGAATATTAATACACAGAAAATGTTTAATTACAATCCTGATGAAAAGCTCTGCAGTGCATTGAGAGATCGCATCAGTGATACTAAAGCTTACCGTGGTACACAAAGAGCTACGTGGTATTATTATGGTAAATGTGTTTTTTTGCAGTAATATAAAACATCATGCTTTTGGGTCAGTCAGACACATTGCGCATGTTGTGATTCCAGAGCAGTAGAGCTGTCATACGATTAATTGCGATTAATCGCATACATAATAAAGTTTGTGTTTACATAATATATATCTGGGTACTGTGCATACGTCAATTTTGTATTTATTAACACACACACACACACACATGTAAATATTTCCTAAATATGTATACATGTATTTATTTACATTTACCAATAATTATGTATATAAATGTTTATCAATTTAATGTATTTCTTAAGTATATGCATGTCTATATATTTGCTTATAAATACAAAATTAATATGCACAGTACAAAGACTTCAACACAAACTTCTATTCTGGATGCGATTAATTGCGATTAATCGTTTGACAACTCTTCTGCTCTACTGCTCATGAATCACAACATGCATGCACGCATTAATTTAACACACGCGCAAGCAGGCAAACAAAAGCTGAGCACAAACAAGTGTTTCTATGATCCGCTCCACTAGTTCACAGCGACATACTGAAGCACTCCAGAGAACCACATGTGTCCTATGGCAGCTATTAAAAGCATAAACCAGCATGACCATACACAGAGAAATAAATTAGAAAAGCTGAGCTCATACAGAAAGCAAGAGACAGCGAGACATTCGCCGGCAGCAGCCTTAGCTTGTGTGAGGCTGACTGAGCACAAACTGCCATGGCCTACTTTTCCTGTCTCACTTTTGTGTCAAATCCATTAGAGGCGGGTCTATCGGGCCGTACAGTACATGCACCTCTGTCAGTCGTCTCCTGCTCTTTTTTCTCTTTTACATGTACTGAAGCATGATGTTCACTGAGCATCACATCACCCCGGCTGCCCTTTATTCTCGGTCCATCCCCTCTGTGTTATTCTGTCCTCTTTTCACCCCTATGTTCAATCTGTTCTAATTGTTTTATATTTTACCTCTCACCCACACATCTCTGGTGTTTCAGATTTTCCTCTATTCTCTTATCTCCTCCTGCAAAGCTTTCTGTTTTCTTGGGCTCCACCCCTCTATCTGATATCTCACTCCCGCTGTTGTCCTTCACTGTTGTCCTTCACTTCACCTCTAGTACCTCACAGTCATCTACATGATTCTTTTAGCGATTTGGAGTTTGTAGTTAAATGCTGGATGTTTTAGGTAGTTAACAGGATGTTGCTAAGTGGTTGCTAAAGTTTTCCGAGTCAAAGGTCTTGAAGATTACACCTCTCGACAAGAAACATGATTTGCCCAGAGCACAAAGCAAAGAGAACCCTCGTTGCACTGCACCATCCGTCTGAGTATCCCCTGTGACATCTAACAAAGGATGTTCTCACCACCCTTGAGCTCAGACTCTAGCTTTGAATTATCTGACCAGCCTGGATGTCTCCCTCATATTTAGCTTAATTCAAATGAGTAAATCTCTTTATGCAGTGCAGTTTTAAATGTTATCTTGCTTTCAATGTAATTTTTCTACTACTGAGATTTTCTCACTTTGTAAATATGTAGTATTTGAACTGGTGATATTGTTCTTTACAATGATCACATCACTGGACACAGCCTTTGATGCAAATGCTTTGCCAATTGCATTGAATGCATTGATTTTCCGATAAAGTTAAATGAAAACTAAACGTGTGTATGTGTGTAAATTCATAGCGATGTGTGTGTGTGTCAAAAGGAGAATATTGAGGTTGTACATTATTGACAAAGCCATGGAGCAGAATGTCAAGGCCTCAGGGTTAGGGGAGGGAGAGAGAGAGAGAGAGAGAGAGAGAGAGAGAGAGAGAGAGAGAGAGAGAGAGAGAGAGAGAGAGAGAGAGAGAGAGGGAGAGAGAGAGAGAGATGGAATTGGATATTGGATGGAATTATACAGATGATAGATGATAAAGCTTCTTTCTGGTCATCTGCTTTAAAGTCATCTCTTAAGGTACTTTCTAACAAGACAGTGTATTTGTTTATTATTTGAACTGGTGATATTGTTCTTTACAATGATCACATCACTGGACACAGCCTTTGATGCAAATGCTTTGCCAATTTAAATGCATTGATTTTCCGATAAAGTTAAATGAAAACTAAACGTGTGTATGTGTGTGTAAATGCATAGCGATGTGTGTGTGTGTCAAAAGGAGAATATTGAGGTTGTACATTATTGACAAAGCCATGGAGCAGAATGTCAAGGCCTCAGGGTGAAGAGAGAGCGAGAGAGAGAGAGAGAGAGAGCGAGAGAGAGAGAGACAGAGAGAGAGCGAGAGAGAGAGATGGAATTGGATATTGGATGGAATTATACAGATGATAGATGATAAAGCATCTTTCTGGTCATCTGCTTTAAAGTCATTTCTTTTGGTACTTTCTGACAAGACAGTGTGTTTGTTTATACAAGCATGTGAAACCATCCAACAGTCCTATCATTGATCTCAAAGGGATAGCTCACCAAAAAAACGAAACTAATTTACTCACCCTCATGCCATTCCAAACCTGTATGACTTTCTTTGTTTTGCAGAAAACATTAGAAGATATTTAGAAGAACATTGGTAACCAAACAACATTGGCCCCCATTGTCTGCCATTAAATGGACACAAAACGACTTCTGAGACATATCTCAAAGTATCCTCCTTTGTGTTCCACAGAAAAAGAAGGTCATAGAGGTTTTAAACTAAAGGAGGCTGAATAAAGGATGACAAATGAGTAAATATCTTCACAGAAAACCTTATTGGCACTATAGTTAGTGGTACTCCTCAAGCATCTTTAAAACTTTTTGTTTTCTGGGTTTAAAGCAAATGGCTAATAATAATATAAACTTGAAACTGCACCGCCTGCACTACAGACATAAATAGAGATCATGTAACACATCAGATGTGTTACTTTTTGTAGTGAACAGATGTAATACACTAAATAAAGCATTTATATTTAAAGTTTCCTGTGTAGTCTTCTTTCTAAGTGTGTGCAATGCAATTTATGACTGCAACAAAACAAGACATGTATCATCAACTGAAGCTACAAAAACAACTTTTTCACAAAACGTTATGTTGGGTTACAGAGTGTTTGAGTGACTACATGGAAAAATCAGCTAGAGCTGCTCTTAAATTTTTGTGACAAGACATTTTTATTAAGAGCAAGAACAGGCTATACTAAGTAACTTTAACACAGAGGGAAGCAGCGCATCTGTCTCCCCCCCACACTGTCTAACAGTGGAAAACCCCAGTCAAGCCATCTGAGATTAGTAAAGCATTACAGGGAGAGGTATAGTTCTGTTACTAAGAAAAAAAAGAGAGGAACTGTTTCTGTAATTCAGATACACTCATTTTCCAGACACTTCTGCTTTTCCTCATACAGCGTGTATATGAGTTTTCACTAGATTTATAAACCAGCTGGGGATGTAGTTGGATTTTTAGAAACCGATGCCTTTGTTTGTGGGTGTGTCTGTGGCTACATGTGAGAGAGAGACGTTAATCAAAGGTGAGGACAGGCAAAACTACCTCTCATATTCCCCAGAGATGAACGGGATTACCAGCACTAAATCCAGCCACATCTACAAAGTCCTTCATCCCGTTTCAATGGAAATCTCTTGAAAATATGAGATCCAAAGGAAATAATCCTCATGGTCATCATTTTACTTAACAGGCATGTATCCTCAAATCAGTAGGGAGTGGGACTCGACATAGAATTTGATGTTCATCATGACCAAGATAAAAATCAACAAGCTAAATCAGTGAGATCGGTCCAGCTGCCTGGATTACACTGTGCGTTCACATGGTTGATATCGTGACTATTAAAAAGCCAAATAAGCAACTGGCATCATAAAAAATCAGTACAAAATTTTTGCGAATAAATGTAATGTAAATGTAAGAGCATCAGAGACGACAACTTTCATTGCGTAACAGTGAAAAGTCAAGTAAGTGACAGAATTATGCTAAATTAAATAAAGAAACGTTTTTTCACCATTGTGACATCAATAACAAGCACAATGTTTACAACTATTTCATTCATTCATATTTTGTCTAGTACTGAATTGTCACATTCTAAAATGCTTTATTATATTATACAGTAGGGGACGTCTGAACGCACATGTTAGGAGTATATATTTGTCATGCAGGTGTTGCACCACAGATTTCTGAACTATGGCATCAAAGTCAGGTGAAAATGAGTCAAAGCAATGTTTCGTATCAACTTGTCTGAGACCAAAGGCTTTGAGGAAGCTAATAATTAAACTGGGCATGTAATCTCACTATATAAAAGAAGACAGCTGGATAAATCAATTTCGCTGAGTGCTGAACTATGACCGGATGTCTGTTATTGAATCCACCCAGACTAAAAAGTACAAAACCAGTTGCTCTGCATGGCCACATGGCTGGTAAGATACGATGACTAGCAGCTGTGTAAGACACAAGGTCATCCGTAAAAAGGACAAATCCAAACTCTCCGATGTGCCCGACATCCGATAAATCACTGACTGTACAATTTAGTATCACTTACAGTACAATACACTAACAACTTGTATTAATACAGGGCATGAAATTGTGATGTAACAGCACCTGACGTGCGCTGTTTTCTTCACCCTGCCTGAACCTATGCTCATGCCAGCAGTTCATCCTCAGGAAAAAAGGGGCTTACACACGTATCGTGGATGAGTGCTCATTCTGTGATGGAGCAAATTAGATCAAAAACACCTCAATTTAATATGCAAGCACTTTGATCTTTGGCAAGCTATATCTGTTGACGGCTTGAAGTGATGAAATGATCAACTGTTGCTGATAAGGGGTCACGTAATGGTGTGAAGAGAGGGACTTTCAGAGGGAAATTCTGGTTGGACATTTCCTACAACAGGGCATGCAGTAACTGGGACACAGTCAAATTATCAGTCAAATGATGTCCCGGTGCACCAGTGATTTGGATGTTGAGAACTTTCCCCTGTTGTTTCCCAAAGCATTTTGATATCAACAAATTTGATTAGAGAGATATCTCAGCAAGTTATTATTCTCCACTGACTGTGAAAAAACAGCAAAATAACATAACCTACAACCTTCAAATTGTGAGATGACAACAAAAATAAAAACTATTTGAGAGGAAACCTTTATTTTTCACTTGTTAAAACATAAACTGTTCTAATATGCATTGGGTATTAAAATGCAACAAGTTCTGAATCAGCTATTAAACCAGGCCTGGCTTCTGAGATTGAAGATGACAAGATGGCTTGTAACGAAGCTGTTATTATAAACCTATAAGCATGTTGACAGATGTCAACTGTTAACTCACCAGCTCGTCCAAGTTGCGCATATCCAGCAGAACCCTCTTTTGCTGCTGTTGCCAGCGGGCCACCAGCTCTGGATCGGGCTCGCCAATGCTCTTCTTCCGACTAAACGTCCTGTTCGGCGGGCTCGACTCCCCCAGCGACTCCGTCAGGTTCTCCTGGTCCCGTATCTCCTCCTCGATCTCCTCCTCAAGTTGAATCAACATGGGTGCCAGCATGCCGAATTTGGCCCCTCGACGCGCCACTTCCAGCAGACAGAGCACGAAGTTCTTCTCGTTGCACCTCTCCACCAAGTCGTTGGTCTCGAACATGAGCACATCTTTGATCCAAAGCTCCAGTCTGCACCAGGCGATGAAGTTCGACACGTTGTCCCTGGCCAAAAATGACCCGGGTATGACGTTCCTGGACTGGAACACCACATCCTTGCTGGGAATCCGCAACGACCGCGCCGCGTCCGGATAGTTCTCCTTGAATTCCTGGGCGCGCCGGTTCACGTTGTTGGCGTGCCGGCAGAGCGCGCAACCGGTCTCGAGACCCTCCATAAAAGTGTCCGCCGTGATGTCCAGATCGTACAGCGCGTTCAGCCATTCGGCCAAATCCTCCTTCATAGCATACAGGTATTCCTCGCTCGATTTGAACGGCCTGATGCTTTTGGAAGCGGCTGACTGGATGTTGCTCTGATCGGCCATATTACCAAAAAACGTGTATCAGTAAAGGCACGAAATATCAGATCGTCTCACACAGAATTCCCCATAAACAGCGCCGAGGATGGCAAAATAGCTGCGCGGCCATCACATCACGACGTGCGTTGTAAAATCCAACAGCGCGCTGCGCAGGCTCTCATTCGCGATGATGCAGCTGTGGGATTCCGCGATGGATTCCGGATGTCTGTCAGATACCCGCCTCCTTCAATGAGCGCATAGGGGTTACTCATTCCCCGTGGAAGAGCAGAAAGAATCAGAGCTATGAAAATCATGAATACATGACAACGCGACGAGACATTATCCTAATCGAAGCGTATGTCGGGTCCGTATTGGCTAACAAATGCCCGCAACGCCTCGTTTATGCATTCGTTCACACCAATAACGAGCCGAAAGCGGACGCATGGCCGAATCTCTTCGGCAGACAGTCGGGAATTCTGCTTAAAAATAACGTTCGTCATTTGGACATGATCCGTCCTCTGCGCCGCCTCCTGCTCAACGCGTCGAGCTGCAGTGGCTTAACGTATACATGCAGTTATTCATCCCATTAGAGGCTCAGCGGGAACTTTATCCCCACGCATCCATTTGAGTTGCACTTTGAGCATTGTGTACCAACGAGCAAACGTTTATATTTGCATCACATATCCAAATACAGCAACCGTCAGATGAGCGAAATACAAACGAGCGTTGCTTCATGCTTATCAATGATCTTCAATTTAAATGCATTGATGGGACCATAAACAATGATAGTGTTCTGATCGCTTCATGCTTGTAAATCAATCGGGGTTAATCATGTAAAATGTGATCACGTGGTATTTGTTTGCAAGCGCAGTGTCAAGAGACTTTTATGAGCGACGCGAGATAAGCAAAGAAAATACATTAACTGTGACGTAATGTCTACAAGAAACCTTTGGCGCGGACGTGTATTGGGTCAGTTTAAACGCGTTATTCAATAGGTTTGATGGCATTTACTTGACGGTATCTAGAGCTTAAAGTACAACTTTCCTCATTCCTCACACAAACAGAGTCGTGTCTCAATGTTGAAAACACTGAAGGAACATTAAACCAACATTTCGAATCACGTGAATATGCGCTTTGTTTTTGTTTGGTTTCAGACACGTTTAGGAAGGAACCATCACATGACTCTGCCAATGGTGTTGGACTGTTGGTCATCAGCAAATGAAAGGAGACATTCTGAATAGGCGGACAAAAGACCGAGACGAAGACATCATCGTGATGTTAATCAGCCTTCGTTCGTGTCCTCTTAACAATTAGTTCAATAGCTGTAGATCAAAGGAAAGTCTGTCTTCAGATACTCAACTCTTCAAAATCTTAGGTCAAAGGCACCCTTTGCAATGCTGTGAAAGAGAAGACACAACAATGTGCGCAGATTCATATCTGAGATGAGTCAAATCATTAATTTATGTACATTTTCTGAATGTATATATCTTGATGTAAATGCATCATAAATGGCACTATTGTGGAAGATTAAAGTGTCCAGCTTGGTTCCCTTTCTTGGTGCTGTATTATTTTTGCAATACTCCTGTCAAGCTTACTGCAGTTTTAAATTACTCCCACTTTCCACAGCAGGCCAACAGTAAGACACAGATGTCTTTCCTGGATTGTGAAGTTTTCATTACAAGGACCCATGTCCTTGTGTGTGTGTCTAACATTAGCTTCTAAGAACATAAATGGGAATGGAATCTTTCCCTCCCTCTCTTTACTTCCTGCTCGTGTTGTTTAATGTTGGGCAGCATGCTCAGTCAATAGCTAAACCCAGACCACTGCAGCGTGCCATTATTTCGACAGCAGCTGAGCAGCCAAAGGGAGGCCCTTGTTTTCATTTGAAAAGAGAGCTAGACAGAGGGGAGGACACACAGCAAGTGAAGGAATGAGATCACTCTTTAAGGGCTGAATGAATCAGCTCTTGAGAACACACAC
Source organism: Triplophysa dalaica (assembly GCF_015846415.1). NCBI lineage: Eukaryota > Metazoa > Chordata > Actinopteri > Cypriniformes > Nemacheilidae > Triplophysa > Triplophysa dalaica. The sequence continues at coordinate 16,872,212 of NC_079545.1, forward strand.
ACGGTTCGTTTTACAGTTCCACAGCAAGTGAGGGTTTGGCACTAAACTGTCCATTAAAAAGTTAGAAGCGTTAGTCATCATTTTACCGTTCTGTACGATGAAAGGTTTTATGACATTGAATCACCAGGCTCCAACCTTTGCGTGATGTAATTTCACAACACCAAAAACCTCAACTTTGCATTATGTTCAATTCGATTTTGATAGAACTTCAGTTGGGTTTTGTAGAAAATCTCCAAAGCAGGAACAAGTGTCATCCTGTCAGCTCTTGCAAACACTTTAACCAAGAACAGCAATGATCTTTCTGAACATAAAACAGATGCAATCAAATTTAGAAAACAGAACCACACTTTGAACAAGACTTCTTTGAATAAAAGCAAGCTTATTCAAAGCCCCTCATACACACAAAAGGACATCATAAATCCATGCAGGGGATTTTGTTGTACAACTAGTTTGTCAATTCACTCAAGGCCATTCAATAGTGATTAAAATATGAATTCTGGTAAACCCACATCACACTCATAAAGAGAGTTCGAAGGCTTTATCATGCTGAGATCACAGCTGGCAACAAAAGCCAACAGACACATCAACTGTTCTTTCATGCACATGGCACAAACATCTCGTGTTAAACAAAAACGCGACACCTATCGGCCATTGTTTGAAATGCACCATCATGTTAATTAGATTGGCAGATTTTACACATTTAATGTAATTGTAAAACATCTCTATGGGTAACTCAGATGTCCAAATGAGGCAACTAATCCCTCCAAATTAAATGGAGAAATTATTAGTGATTGCATATGCGTAAAATCTTGAATAAAAAGATAATTCTGGAGTAAACAACTGGAGGCAGAAGAGTTTATATTTTCTTATTTTCTTTTTAATAAAAATTGTTCAAATATAAGGTTACATTATAAAGAGACAGATAAGACAGACTCCCAAAAATGGTGAGCTGGGGTACTATAATGAAAAAAGCATACAAAATTAACCAAAAGATTAACTAAAATCGAAATGTGCTAGTAAACTTAAAACCACAAAAGCAAGCAAAGAAACGAGACCATTCATAAATATGGAATCATAAATAAAAGGATTTTAAAATTCCTCTATTTTATGCAAATCTGTGCTTGATGCAGTAACTCAGTAGGGTCTGTCTCTACGCTCCTGACGATGATCCCTATAAAAAAGCAGAAAATGGCACATATTAATAAAATGACTTGGATGCACATTAAGCTCATCCCCACAGGTGCTTTCACAGAGGCTAACATTCAACCTGCTCAGACTGTTATACTCACAGTAAGTGAGGCTCACCTCATATCCATCTTGCCTGGGGGTCCCATGCCCCTCCTACCCCCTCTATCCATAGGACCACCCCTGCTGCCTCTGAAACCACCTCTATCCATTCCACCTCGGCCCCCTCGGAAGCCTCCGCGATCTCCTCCCCAGCCTCCACGCATGCCACCAGGACCACCACGATCCATTCCTCTACCACCTCTCATACCGCCCCTGCCACGCTCACCTTCAATAAGAAACAACAGAAAGTTCAAACTAAATACGAATAGATCACAACAGCCAACAAATTGAGGCTTATTTCTCTCTGTACCTCCATGAGGAAATGGTGGAGACTCAAGCCCTTCAGGTTTTGGAGCTTTACACTGGTTACACTCCATCCTCCAGGAGAAGTTCTGGTTTCCACATCCACTGCAGTGAGACAGTAGTTAAAACCATCAAAAGAAAAGACAACGAACATCCGAACAAATAGTAAATGTAAACTGTCACTAACGGGTTGGGACAATCCCAGTCTCCGGCTCTCTTTTGCACATTGCCTGGTTGAGGACCACCCCAGCCCATTCCACCACGAGGGCCACCACGAGGGGGGAAACCACCACGATCTCCACCTCTCCCCATCATTCCTGAAAAATAACAAAAAAAAGATCAACCACCAGTATCATGCAAGCATGGAACTTGATAAACTTTGACTTGGAATTTTTTAATGGAGACTTTGTATTCCATTACGGCTCTGTGTCATCTTATGCACAGTATAGTAAAAGGTTGGATTACAGTAACAAAATATTTTTTGAAATCTCAAGAAACATACCTCCACGGTCCATCCCAGGGCCACCTCTCATTGGCATTCCTCCTCTCATACCTGCCATCCCAGGCTTTCGGCGAGCCATAGACACCTTTATCTTCTGGCCCTGGAACTCTTTACCTGAGAATAAGACAGCAAAAAAATGGTTTTAGAGAAGGAAAAATAAACAGAGTCCTTGATAAAATTAAAGACTGATGACTTCAAAATAAACAGCATTTTCTGTTGAATCAAGAAGCTCTACAGCTTAAAAGCATGCCCTGTACAAGTTTACATGACAAATGAGTAATGTTAACAACAAACCATCAAAGTGCTCAACAGCAGCTTTGGCGCATGAAGGCTCCTCATAGGACAACGTGCTATCTCCCTTTGGCTTGCCAGAGTCTTTATCTGTGTAGATGTTTATGGCCGGTTGGTTTAAACGCCGGTTTATCTACCAAAGAAAAACAGAGAAGCGTTGTTTTTGAAGCACTGCAACATCTAAGACACTTCAACAGCATATAAATTCATCTCAGTCCCTCACCCTTATGGTTCCACAGTGCTTGAAAAAGTCAGCCATCTCTGGTAGAGTGGCATTTTCAGTGAGGCCTGTGATGTAAATGGTGCTGTTCTCAGAATCATCCTGTCCTCCTGTGGGTTTATAGTTGAGAATCTGATTAAATAACATTAAAAACCATCCTGACCAATAATAAACTGCATTTGGGTAAGAGATTGAGAATTCATTACAAAGATTCACAAAACATACCCATGTCACGATGCATTCCACCCCTCATGCCTCCTAGGTATCCATGCATCGCAGAGGAAAAGACAAAAACAAAAAACATTAATGCATCAAGACATAAAACCTACAAGCCTGCAAAGACAAACAAATTTTGCCAGCAGTATTGGTAAATACATTCCCTGAGAAATCAAGCATTTTCAAGACTGCACTCAACAAAGATAAATTGAGAATGACTCTGAAATTGATGCTGAAAAATGATCAAATGATCCAAATTTGATTCAATTCAAATATAGAAATACAGACACACAACCATCAGTAAACTCAAGTGGCACATCAATGGAAACTCTTAAAGATTTATAGGCGTGAATGCCCTCTACATTAACTCAGGAGTGGACTAACCAATGGAATACTCTTAAGAACTTACCACCAGGCTTATTGAAGCCCCCTCTGTCTCCAGCGATGCTAAACATGAAGATATGAAGGCGAAATTCCTTTTAGTCTTCAACCAAAGCACTTGAGTAGCAAATGAACATAACCTCCCTCTCTCTCTTTGAAATGCCTTATGTGATATTGTACGATAGGTGAAGTCTTTAGTAACAAAGGGGGGAGCTTCTTAACTTCTGACATTTGAAATAGTATTTAATGGTAACAAATACCCCAAAAAGACCAGAGAACCCGTATGTAACTTGTAAGAATTCATGTTTTTTTATATACATTTATAAACACAAAAGAATGTTGGAAATCTTTAAACCCAACGAAACGGTTAGTTCTTAAAATCCCTTTAGCCAATTCACAAAACCATTTCTTAAGTTTCAACCCAAATTAATTAATTAAATAAAAGCACTGTACAGTACATTTAACATGAAAGAAAAGGGAAGTGTCTACAAAGGGAATTAAACCAAAATCCTTTAACAGTCCCACTGACAAAATGATTCAAACTTTAGCTAAATAAATAACATCTAAACCCAGCAAGTTCACTTTGGTTCATTTTCTCCTTTGAAATGGAAAAAAGTACTTCAAGAATAAGTACTGCTGTTCTTATATGGATCTCTGACACCTGTAGCGTATAAACGTGACAAAGAATGTTAAAACAAGACCTCAGAAATGAGAAAACAAAACAGTTCATAATGCAAAAATATTTCAGTACATGAAAATGTAGAAATGTAAAAATGCATTAACATGCTTACTGTCCATCGGTACCTGTTTGGACAAAAAATTAGCAAATGCTTTCCTTCAGGTTGAGAGATTCCTTACTAGCCTTAGCTGTTTAAAAATGTTCTTTATATTTAAAGTTCATGCTTCTTTAATAATGAACAATTATTTACCATACCTCAAACAACTTTAATGCTCAAAACTATTTTGTGTGGTATGATATTTTGCTCAAACCAAGTCACTCTTTACTCATTTTGAAACATTTTAATACACAATGGATCCACTCATAATTTAAAGATCACTTATAGGGTCAACTTGTAAAACTCAGCTGTGCCACCACCTGCTCTTAAAAATGCGACATTTAACCACCCATGACTTATAAAACATCCATCAAAAAAAGTGCCACAATTGTGTGATTTTCTTTTTCTTATAAAACAAAGCGTTCAAAAACCAAAGTGCTTGTATTATACAAGCAAATTTGACATAAAAAAAGCCCAAAAGTAAAATGAGTTTCATGGAAAAAACAGACCGCCGTTTTAGAATAATCATGTCCCTCAACATGAGTGTAACACTATTTTAAAATGAACCAATCAGGGGACCGAAGTAAAACCCAGGTTGCATCTCATCAACATTAGAGAAAACTACACAAGACACTTCACTTCTCTTCAAACTACTGCACATACAAAATCATCTGTGACTGGTGAGTGTTTCCATACTGTGGAAAATAAGAGATCATTAATGAAATCATGAAGGCATGAGCTTACCCCATTCCGCCGCGGCCCATCCCACCACGGCCTCGAGGGCCTCCGCGATCATAACCACCTCGGCCTCTGTCTGATGATCCAGAGTATCCACCTCGAGACTGTGACCCTGGGTATCCTCCACCACCCTGACTGTAGCTGCCTAAAGAAAAGAACACAAACAAACTTGCAAATAAAATTGTAAAAATCAATCAAAGCAGAAATAGGTAGGATGCACCCTTACTGTAGTGACTTGACTGGTTGTAATCACTCTGTGGTGCACCCTGCTGGCCGTACTGAGGCTGCCCGTATGAGCCGTTTCCTTGGGGAGGGTAGGCAGCAGGTGGGCCTTGCTGAGGTGGCTGCCCATAGGTGCTCTGCTGCTGTCCATAACCAGGCTGCTGAGCCTGGTACCCACTCTGAGACTGAGAGTAACCTCCAGGCTGAGAGTATGAACCCTGGTTATAGGAAGGCTGGCTGCTTGCACTATAACTGCAAAGACAAAGAAAAACAGAGGCACCTTAGGGGCAGAGTTTGCATGTGATAAACACTTTGATAGATCAATCTCATGGTGCATTACTTTGCACATTAGCCAGCAGTGTTGTGCAAGTTACTTCCAAACCGTAATACATTACAGATTACGTGTTACTGTTATTTAAAAGTCATCTATTACCTTACAATATTACTGTGTCAGAATTGTAATACGATACATGACACATGTATTACTTTTGAGTAACTTTCACCAAAATAACTACAGAAGTAGAACTAAACATTCTTCAAAAACAATTTTTTATTTTAAATATAAAATACATTTTGCCAATCAATCTTTGACTAGGCTGTACAAAAAAATGCTAAGATTAAACAAAATACTGTTATAAATGAATAGCATTTTGTTTTTCAAATGGATGTATTTGAAACACTGCAATCTTATAAGGAGGTTGATTGGCAAAACATTTTATTTTGAAAATACAAAAATACTAAGATTCAACACATTTAAACAAATTTCTTTTTTAAAGGGTATTTAAATACAAAATAGTCCCATCCCATCACTGAACTAGATTACATAGAATTCTAGCTAGTCATCATATAAATGTTTGATTACCTTGTCATTGCTGCTGGTCACAGGGATCTTGCTAACAAGCTTCCTGAAAGCAGCCCAATGATCCCTCAAAACCCGCCCAAAGGGAATGAAAACTAGCCCAATCATTTTCTGGTATCAAATCACAGTTAAGAACTGCCAAAAGACGTTTCTATTGCTGTATTTGCTTATCTGAATGGTTTCCTAGGTATTGTATATATTTTTTGTTCTGTTGAACTGAAATGTTTTAGGGGAATTTGCAAAGCAAAAACTACTGGGTCACCTTTGTCTACCATTATGATCTTTTCTGCTATGGTAGTCAATGACGCCAAAGAATTTTCAGTTCCTAACATTCAACCAAACATATGCGTGTTCAACCGAACAAAGACATTTAAACAGGTTTGGAACAACTAGAGGGTGAGTAATGCATAACAGAATTTTCATTTTTGGGTTGGGTGTCCCTTTAAAAAAAGATCCCCTGTGTGCTCGAGGCCACGCACGGAAACGTGACATGCACCTTACGAAACATTTGTAAAAACATCATTAGGATGCATTGTCTAATACCACAGTTATATTTTTCTCTTTGGTTGAGCTAAGCTCCTGCGTCCCTTGCTGTACTGTAGCCTGCCTTTCAAACTCGTTACCCACACTTGAGAACGGACCGCTCCTGGAGTTGCCAGGTATTCAGCAGAGTGTGAATACACATTAAGAATCTCATCAGTTAACATTTATACTTATAAAATATAAATAAACATTTTGGCGGCTGCAGTACATTATGAAAGTAGCCCAAAAACCAGCAACTCCATAATTTTTCCTGCAACTGCATTTTTAAAACAGCTCAATCGTACAGGAAAACCGCGACCCTGGCAACACTAGTGCTAGGGCATACACTCACCGGGCGGGGGAAATAGCCTCTGACTTTTAGCTCAGAGACTGAAATCATGTCAGCCTGAGGGAGATGAATGACACAACACGCGTCTATTCACGAACAGGAACTAGAACTTGCTGGATTTTTGACTTGTTAATGTCTCGCGGCCAGAAAAGTTTGTTGTAACGCAAGTGTTACAGAACATGTACCATTTGTAACGCATTACTCCCAACACTGTTAGCCAGTGACTCATTACAGGCTGTTTAAGACAGCACTGACATTTAGAAAGCATGAGAAAAGAACAGCATATGGAGATACTGCAGGAGGCTCTACAATAGCATCCTGTTGATATGCTGATTTAGGACACTGTCCAGTTACCTCTGAGGAGTAGAGGCAGCAGCCTGCTGATTATAGCCAGAATAGGCTGGTTGGGCAGAGTATCCGGGCTGGGAGCCATAGGAGGCCTGGGCAGCAGGGGCTGCGGTGGAGTTGGTGTAGCTGCTGGCCGCATAAGTCTGTGCAGGCTGATTATATGCTCCTGACTGTGGTGTTCCATATGCAGCTGCTGGAAATAATAATGACTTTAGTGATCAGATTTATTTTATATGTGCACTTGACAAATCATAGAATGAAGGAGTATTTCTTTGTAAATGTTTATACCCATAAAAATGGTTCAACTAAACGCAATGTACAAAAAAAAACATTGATTTAAGTTTTTTATGATGATACACAGAACTATGACCTGAAATAGTTCTCCTAGAACTAAAACGAACCCAACCGAGTGTGGAAATTGTGCTGAATGTACCCATACTACAGTTAGGGGCAGAAACGTACTTGTAGAAATTTCTAAAAGTATATCAGACCTGGTGCAGCAGTTGTTGTCGCTGCTGCAGCAGCTGCCGCCTGCCCATATGAGGATCCATACTGCTGTTGCGCATATCCGGCAGCAGAGGGCGCTGCTTGACTGTACGTGGACTCAGGTGCTGCAGCGGGTTGAGCGTAGCTGTAATCCTGTTGAGCATATCCCTGCTGTAAACAAAACCTCTGATTGAAATTGAAATCTATGCTGGAGTTTATTCTTTAAAAGCATAAAAACATTCCGTTATGGTGTTACCATCATAAGGCTTAATAATATCAAGAATGCTTAATTCAAGTTAAACTAAGGAACCACTTGGACATTAAAGCTTACCTGGGCAGTCTGCCCATAGCCCTGAGATGGAGGGGCAGTATACGATCCATACCTTTAAAAACAAAAAACACATGTCGTTAATGTGCAAAGTATAAGTAATGGGAGTTCTTTATACGACGGTAAATAACGAATGAAAGAACTTACGACTGCTGTGCACCAGCCTGGTTGTAGCTGCTATAATCTAGAGGGGAAATGAAACACAAATTACAGAAAACACTAACACTCTAACAGACATTTTAAACAAATAAGACTGAGAAAAATTCTCAGTTTCTGAAAGCCATACATATCCCTTGAACAAGGCTTATAATCTATATAAATGGTGGCCTTAAACCATCTACAGAAACAAACACACGGTTAGGTTTAGCAATTAGCACACGTGGGGTTAATAAAAATATCACGAACACGCAAGTTAATTTTTTTATTAATTTAACGGAGATAAAATAATAAGGATTAAAGAAATTAGACGTTCAAAAAACGGATTTGATATAAATGTATATTAACTAACGTTACAAAGTAACGCCAAACGAAACATACACAATGTAACAATGTTGTTTGCTGCGGGCTGGTTGCGCTCTGTCCCGCTTTTTTTAACCAAGCCTGCTGCCTACCATTTAAACTTTTACAAAAACAATCGAAACCACAAGCTGTACTTTTACGAATTCACAGAATATAATGAAAGGTTTCTTAAATGTTGTGTTCAGTGTGTTTTGGTTAAAGCTGTTAAAATGCGAACCAAGTTTATTTAAACCCGTTGCAGTCGAGGATCCAAACGACCTAAAAAGAACTTAAGGCCGCGTGGTTAAGCAACATTTGCGATTTCAAAAGGTCCCTGGAGAAATTTTCCATATTTAGCATTCATTTAAGATTCTCCCAAGTTCTCATAGTTGAAAATGACTTAAAAGAGTAAAATTGAAAAATAAAACAAGAAAACAGAATTTACTTACTAGAGACTGACGCCATTTTCCGTTGGGGACCAGTAGACGGTGTGAGGTGAGCATGCGCGGTGGACGCAAGAGTGAAAGCTGCGAAGAACGTACCAATCTACCGATGGCAGAGGGGTGGAACAAATTAACGGCCAGTCAAACGGCTTTTTTTAAATGTTTACACCTAATATGATTAATGACATAAATCATTGATACGATTAATGATAAACTATATAATTACAAATAATTTATTTTTAAAAAATAAATTCAAATTAATAACCGTTAAAAAAACGTAATCCCTAACATCCATGCGCGCGTCTAAAACAGGAAGTTGTTCACTGTCAAAATAAAAGGGTGCCGGAATGACAAAATGGGTTACTTATGTAGCTTGGCTTTATTTCGGATTGAAGGATATTAAATGAAAACGGCCGTTTGTGCACATTTGAGTCGTCATAAGTTAACTGATTTGGCTAGCGTAGTAGTAAATAGTATAAGAGAGTATAGTAAACAATAAAATGCTTAATGAGTTAACATGAAGTTACCTGAAGTATGAAAATTCAGATCCACAGGCATACAAAGGCACATAAATGGTTTTTAAAATAGCAAACCACCAAGCGATGCGTTTGGTCTGTTTACAATGCTTGATCATATTTTTTCGGCATGGATGTGGTTTGGATCAAATCGGCCAGGAATTTGTAGTGGGACAGTTTTAATATTCGTTTTAATTTTGTCGACTTGGCTGTCTGGTATTCACGCAAGTCTTAGTTTAGGACCAGGCGGTGAATTTCCTGGATTTTATGGTAAGCAATAGACAATGTGCAAAACTGTTATATAGGATTTAATCCCAGATCACAATTTTTTTGTGCATTTACAGATTTCGTATTCTATGCCTTCAGCCATGAGGAGTTAACCTCTTTTCTCTACAACATCACTCTGCTGCTGTGGCTCGGACCATGTCAAGAAGGAAGATGGGGAACTTTAGTCTTCCTCACCCTGTCCTTCATCTCCACCGTGCTCCTTCCTCCCATTTATGCCCTGTTTCTCTTTGTCACCGGGGATGAAGCCAGCAGGGTCAGCGGATACTCTGCCACTCATCTAGCTCTGTTCACAGCTCAGTGTCGGCAGGTGAAGCAGAGGAGAGTTCTACGCTGTGTTCCTGTCTGGTTCTTGCCTTGGTTCTTTTTATTACTTGACCTCTTCTTGCTTCCCAGTGCTCCGGGTCTGCTGCATTTTTATGCCATTTGCCTGGGTCTCAACTGTATCCTTTACACTCATCTGTAGCATTTTACAGTAAAGTTCTGTGACATGTGATGTTTTACCCTTAACGTGTTATACAGACAATAATGAGTTTATTGAAATATTGAAGAACATAGAGAGACTGGGCATATGTTCCTGTTTGCCAAAATGGGCATACATTCCTTTTACCTCTCATCCACATTTGCCAACTTACATCAGGGCCTCAAGAAGGTCATTGTTATCTTTTGTAATATTTTAAGTATTTTCATAAAAGAGCCATTTTTCAAGTTTTTTTAATTCGCATTATTGTTATTCTGTAACAGACCAGAGCAATGTGATGAGCCACCTCAGTTGGGACACATGCCATCATCCAGCAGAGCCCAGTTGGAAGATCATTCGCACGTATGGCAACATTCTGTTCCTGAGTGGCATCAGGAGTCTTTGCCAACAGATGCACAGATGTTAGAGGAGCAGATGCTAAGAGCAGGGATTTTGGCATCATTACAGGATGCACCTGAGGGTGCAGGCAGATTGCATGCATGTTTTAGGTTGTTTATAACGATCTTGAATTAAACTGCTGTTTTTTCAGACTGCAACAGCTGGAGAAAATGGGATTCCCCACAGAGAAAGCTGTTGTGGCTCTTGCTGCTACAGGGCAGCTGGATGGAGCGATTTCCCTGCTCATTGATGATCAGATCGGGGCGGAGACTGTGGTCATCTCTAAAGGGAAAAAGTCCTCGTCATAATAATAGCTTGTGTGGATATCCAGACCATTTAAAAACAGCTTTATATTGAAAATGAAAATTCTGTCATTGTCATGTTCTTCCAAAACAATATAACTTTCTTTTGGATGTGAAGCACTAAAGGATATAAGTAGAAGTTTAAAAGAATATTTACACTGCTCTCTCTCTTCCATACAATGGGGTGTGACCCGGGTCTGGCAAGTTATGAAAATAAGATAAAACATTAATGTGACTACTTTTTCCCAGGTGTCCTTATAGCTTTGAAATTTAAGCGGTCATTAAAACTCTTGATTGATAGCTATGCTTAATATTCAGTTTCAGTGCATGGAAGAGTAACATTGTGTTCCATTAAAGGATGTCCTACTGGATACGAAATACATAAGAGGGTATACATGATGACAGTATTTTAGTTTTTGGGTGAAATATTCTAAAAGCATAAATTGAGATCAGTTGATCTGTATGACGTATGAGTGAATGATGTGTGTGGAAGATTTGTTTGTTAATATATTTATGTAAAGGTGTTGGCAGCTTTTCGAAGAGTAAAATTGTGTTCCACTAACCTAAAGGATGTCCTACTGTATACAAAATACATAAGTGGGTATAAAGGATGACAGAATTTGCGTTTTTGGGTGAAATATTCTAAATGAACAGGTGATGTTAATCGCTGAAGAAAACATCATTAGTAAGTTCAAAAACCATAATAATATTTCCTTTAGTGGGGCTCTTACCATTGATTTATTTTTTATATCAGCTGTTATAGTGTGTTTCTGAACAGCCATACAAAAGACAAAATTGTTGGAATGAAACCTTCTTAAATTGTTATAAGACAGATACAAATAAGGGGGATTTAAGTCTGACAAATATCGTGACACACTAAAAATCAACCAACATTTGCACAGCTATTACCAACATCAGGCCGAAATAATTTTGTCTTTTGTCAGGCTCTTATAAATATGCTTCAGAAACAAACTATTTCAGCTAGCAAAAAATGCAACATAATAAATCAAGTGTAAGAGCAACACTTAATGAAAGCTCAACACTATTATGGTTTTTATTCTAGTGATTGTGTTTGTTAACATCACCTGTTCATCATTATTGATCAATCATCACTTCATTATCTCATTAACTTGTTCAGGTGTTCAATGCATGATATTGAGATCAGATTAGCTGTATGGCGTTTGAGTGAATGATGTATGTGGAAGATTTATTTGTTAATATATTTATGTAAAGGTGTTGGCAGCTTTAAGAATTTAAAGTTGAATACTAAACAGTATACTCCAAGCAGAAATTAATTTGTCTCAATGGAGGAAACATAAATGTTCTTTATGATCCAACTAACTTCTTTTAGGATACTGTATCATTTTATTCACATTTGCACATTGCCAGGCTATGCAAAGCATGTGGATATGTCAGTATGTGAGCCCTGCTTAAGTGAAAGTTAAGTGGAAACAGAATAGGCTTCATTAGAACAGTACATGGGCTGTATTAGAAATGTTTAAAAAGTAATACATGTACAGTGTATGGATGAAAATATGGATCGTATTAAAAAAGAAACACTCAACAAAGTTTATTTTGTTTTAACACCAACCGGTAAGACTGCACACTTGCAAGACAAAATCAGAGTTTGGAAAGAGGCTAGAAATGAAAAAATACAAGTGACGTTACATGAATCAGTATAGGAAAACATCAACTGCTAAAAATCATCTATAAATAATTAATACAACATTTATATAGGAATACAAAGACAGTCAGGGAAATTCTTCAGGAAGGAAACCAGTCCTATGCATGTGACTGATGGAAAGACATGCATGAAACACAAAAACAGAATTCAAGTTATATGTTTAGCTTTCCTACTGCTCCAGTTGGATTCTGTCTGGTTTTGAGAAAACTCCCAGAAGTGCACATTTGTTTTGGAGAGGGATAATTGCATACTCATGTATTATAATCTTAATATTTTCCCTGAATTAGAAATTACACTATGACAATTAAAACATTTAAATCCATGATTCAAAAGTAAGCCTTGACACACAAGATGGTGTTTATACTCAAATCTATCTAAAATGTATATAGGGAGTGGGGAAGAAAACTCATATCCATTCCATTATAATTTGTATACCTTAAGATGACAAATGTTGAATTTGGACCTTTATGATCTTCAAATTGTCCTTCCCCTTTGTGTTTTTTATCTACATAGTGCATTTAATGTCCAGAAGAGAATATCCTATGTTTTTATCATCACTAGGGAAAGTGTTTGGCTGAGTAGTGGAATCTTTTTGTGTCGTGAATATGTGCATTTTCCTAATACAGTACATTTGCCAAAGTTAATATTGATGAGCTCTTAACAGCAGCTAGAAAGATAATAATACGGTTTGATGCTCTCCCTAAGACCATCATCTTCATCACAAATTCCATCAGGTTTTCTACCCTTCTTGCTATGCAGTTTTGAAAACAATTGTACAAGCACCAATACTGTTTCTATATAAATAGTATATTTCAAAACGTGTTTTCATTTCATGTAAGTTTGAAGAATTTCTTCTGAGACTGGTTCTGTTCGTTTGGTTGTCACGTAACAAAGGCAAATCATTGTGCGCATAATCTGCCAGAGGAGAGGTGCTAGGAATCTATGGATTCCCATTCGATGTGGTTTATTTATACAGCACCATTTGGTCTTCCCTGAGGTGTCTCCCCTTCCTGATGAACTGGAATATTCCAAAGCAGTTATCACAGATGGTTATTGGATCTGTACAACGTGTGTCTGAGGGGACGTGTGTAGATGTTGCCGGTTCAGCTGATGGGCGGATGGATGGAATCAAGATGGAAACAATGGCTTCACTCTTTGAAATATGAAGACTACTTCCCTCGAATCTTGGCCTCAGCAGTGATTAAGGGCGAGTTGACCCGGAAGGATGACATCCTGGCCCTTTTAATCCGATAGATGTCCGGAGACGGTGTGCCAAATAGACCATCTCCTGACCCTAGATCTGGTTCTGTTGGAGAAAAAAGAGAGTTGAGGCTACTTTGTTATGCTTTCGTATAGTCACAGGCAACAGAAAAATGACAGTCCATTAACTCTGTGCATTTTTAAAGGGATAGTTCAACCAAAAATCTTAATTTCGTCGTCAGTTATTCTCACTCAATAGTTCAAAACCTTTATATGACTTTCTTTTGTGGAACATGAAAGAAGATATTCTGAGAAATGTCTCAGTGGTTCCATATAATGGAGGTCAATGGGGGCCAGTGTTGTTTGGTTACCAATGTTCTCCAAAAAAAATATTTTGTGTTCTGCAGAAGAATGTCATACAGGTATGAAATTAAATAAAGATTTCTTCATTTATTCAACCTCAAATTGCTGCAAATCCGTAAATTTCACATAGAGCACAGAAAAAGATATTTGGAAGAAGGCTTGTAACCAAACAGCTCTTGGCTCATTGACTACCATAGTATGATAATTTTATTTTATTAAATGTAATTGTTTTGTTGAACACAAAATTAGACATTTTGAAAAAATTATTTTGATAACCACTGTAAATTTTCCTACTTTGGTAGTCAACTGTGTGGTTCCAAGCATTCTTCCAAATATCTTTCTCTGTGTTTATCAGAAAAACGAAATTTATACAGATTTGGAACGACTCGAGATTGAGTAAATGAAGACAGAATTTGTATTTTTGGGTAAACTGGCCCTTCACAGGATCCTCAGTCATTTGAAGTTATATGATATAAATACTTAGTTGTTTATCCTAACAAAGAACAACAACTAATAAGAGCATTTGGAAATACTGCTGATGTCTGGCCCTGAATGGGGTTTGGAGTCTTTGTAAATTTGTTTTTAGAGTTGGCCAGTAGATGGCAGGACACTGACTCGCTAGGCAAGGGAAGGAGGGCATTACCTGGCCAGATGATCGCCTCCAGCAGCTGCACCCTGCGAGCCAGCAGCTCTAAGTCAGCCTGCAAGTCTTGGAACTTCTTCAAATTTAAGTCCTATTAAAGATGAAGAGTTTTGACAAGCATGGCGGGGGCTTACGGATGGCAATGTGCCGTTTCCCGAGTACTTGGCCCCTGTCCTCCACCACACTTTGCTCCTCACTTTCCAAAAATGTCGTTGTTGGGTATTGAAATCCCTGACCCTATGTCCTTCAAACCTGACCCTACGTCTGGCCTCTACTCACCATGGATACCGATCATAGTCTCGAGGATTAAAACCCTCTCGGCTAAAATCTTCAGGGCCTCACGGATTTGGTGTATCCCATCCCCCTGTGGAGATAGATACAGCCGTCATGGTATTGAGCACAAGCCAAACAAAGCCATCGCCAAGATGCAAAGTCATTCTGTTAATCTATTACATTAATCCCAAACCATTACCACAGTTAGAGTGTTAAATTCTCAGCTCCAACCGCTTCGAAACTACAGTTAACTACACCAACAGATTAAGATCTTTCGTCAGCCTTTGTTTTCATTCGTTTTATCAGGCCATGCTGTAAGTCTTGACAAAACAGCATGCATTTGATTCAGGCCAGGCCAGAGGCTCTTAAGAGCAAATCAAGACCAAATGTTCAATCATTTTAGATTTAAACATGCATTTAACATTCCCAGTAGACTCAAACTATGTTATTCCAAGACCGGGAGGTGAGCAGCTTTGTTTAATCTAAAGAGATGTGCAAATCATCTGTACTATTGTACTCGGTTGACTACGCACAAACACTTTAGTCTACTCATCTCAAGGTTAAGAAAGCCCTTATACCAAAGCCACCATCATTAGCTCATATTGAAGATCTTGATGTTTATGAATTTACCGGCATACAATTAAAGAGAATAAAAAATACAAAAACTTTATAATACAAATATACTACAAATTAACTCGGAGTACACTCTTAAAAATAAAGATTGCTGTAGGAGCCGATAGCCTTGTGGTTTCCTGAAACCTCTTTCTCAAACTGTATGGATCTGAAAAGAACATTTAACGTTAATTTGTGTTGCATAAAAATAAGTTGAATTTTGAACTTATTTGTAAGGTTTAATTATGTAAAAACAATTTGTCACCTTGAAATTATAATAGAGAATATAAAAGAGAAAAATAGAGTAAAACACATACTCTTATTCTGTGACAACTTATCTACATTATGTGACGTTTCTTTATATTGTGTACATTTTGGGAATTTAAAAACTTTGAAGCTTAATATCTCAAAACTCTGCAGAATGCAGATAGAAGCTTAGAATTCCAATGTGACAAATTATTGAAATTAAAATATAAAATAAGTTGGAACAATGTATTTGGGGAATCAAAAAACGGCTCTCCTACTGCATTGCTGCAAAGATTATGAACCCCTTACAGAACCTTTATTTTTACATGGTGTATAGTGTCAACATTAAAAGATTTTTTAAAAACGAATGAATACATTTTCATGAAATTTCGCTAGAAAATTGATGAAACAAATTCAAATGTTGGGAGTTATGTGGCTTTGGTAGGCATTTCTCAAACAGTGTAAAGACATTTGTCAAATACATTCTACACAATAGTACCGAGCTCAAGCACATGTTAGAAAACCAGTGTTATTGATGAACAGATATGCACTCGGAAAAAGTAAGATGTAAGGTTAATGTTAAAGTTAGTGCCTGTGAGAACGAAAGTAGTTTATCTTGCCAAATAAAACTGTAAACAATATATCATCTAAGTTTCTGAATAAAACACCATATTCATTAAGAGATACAAGTATGACTGTGATCCAAAATCCTTCTCAACGGAGTGCTTGGCCTCACAGTGAAAAATGTGAAAAGATTAATCTTTGAGTAGGGGAATGGTCTATGTGTCATGAATATATATATATATATATATAAGGAGTCTATACAGCAGATAAGTTAAATGTATTAAAAATATATTTCTGTTATGATTTATAACACTTAAATAACCCACATGTTCCAGGGGTTGGCCGGCCAAGTGGAAAACCATAAGTCATGATGTTCAGCAACATGCGAGTTTGTGATCAACAATGAATTATGACACAATCTTAACTGATTTATACTTGTTATCACCCAGCGGTACTAAACTCATATGTTGGTTATATGTGAGTTGAGGAGGCAAAAGAGAAGAATGCAAGGCGTATGATGAGATGGAAACATGCAGCAATGCATTGTGGGACACTGAAGGATAGCTGTATCCACCCACACACCCAAACACAAACCAATCACTATCGATCACTATCCCTGAAGATGATATAATGAAGCATATAAACAACACACATAAACATACACTTTAAAACCACGCAGGCTGTTTTTTCTTTCCCAAGGCCAACCCACAGCTATTTTGTTGGCTACTTTTCACAAGTTACACAAATTCACTGTCTAGCCAATTGTATTTTGTGATTTGCATTTCGTTATTCACAATGTTACACAATAAGGTGTCTAATAATAATATAGTGTTTCCTCATGGTAGGTATTTATAGCTCTCTGTGTGTTGGGTATATGGTAGCTAAGAGACTGTTGGCTGTGAAACGCAGCCATGGAGACAGTGATGAGCAGGAATCGGACAGCTTTAGAGGACAGGGGAAACACTCAGAGACAGGCCCAACCACCAACCAATCAAAATAAACATCAAGAACAATATCAAATACAACAACAACACGCCCTTAAATGGACAGTTCACCTAAAAATAAAAATTCTGTCATTATTTATTCACCCTCATGTCGTTCTAAACCTGGATATGACTTTTTCTTATGTAGAACACAAAAGAGCATATTTTGAGGAAAAAAAACATTATTGAGGATTTCTTCTATGTTCTGCAGAACAAAGTCATTCGTTCAGGTCTGGAATGACATGAGGGTAAGTAAATGATGAATTAAATTTTCATTTTTGGAGGAACTATTCCTTTAAGGCTAACCTGAGACTAGTTCAGAAACTCCCTTTGGACAGTGTAGTGTATATGGGAGATCAACAACTAGTCCCAGATCAGGCCTCCATCACTTCAAGACACATGGAAATAATATTATCGGTGCGCATTTGAAATTGAAACCAAGACATACTAAGTGCTAACAGTGAGTACTGTAAGTAAGCAATGAACAGTGATTGTGGTGCAAATCATTACAGTGGAGTTGTCATCGAGACATTTGCAGTCATGTTCTTTCATTTTGGTGATATCTCTGATTCTGTTTCATAGATAAATAATGACGGATTACAATTTGGCCTCATTTGCACATGACAAACATTCCACTGAAGGATTTAACATGATCGCTGATGTTAAAACACAGATGGACGACAGGATGAGCAATGAAAATCTGTAAACCGGGAACAACAAAAACACCACGTCAATTGTCAAAATCTCTTACGTTTAAATCACTCTAGAAAAGATAAGCAGGCATAAGGAGAAGGGTAATTACAGAAAGAGATTATTGCTGCATTGTTGTCAAATCAATCAATTCCTTTTTGACTTATCGAAATAATCAATGCATTTAAAACACTTTCTAAGTGAACAACTGATATTTTCCAAGAACGGAAAATGAGCGCAGGGACAGATCATCGTCTGAAATGTATGCCTCATGCACCTGATGGGCGTGTCTTACCGGAAGACCTTTCTCCCCTGGCTCTCCTTTAGGTCCTGGTCCTCCCTATGAGGAATAACCATTAGTCAAGAATTAGCCAAGTTTCTTATTGTGTCTTCGAGTCCCTTTCATTGTAAAAATGTGCACTGTTGTGTTCCAGAGATAAGTGGGCATCTTACCGGCTCCCCTTTAAACCCTCTCTCTCCTGGATATCCAAGAGGTCCCTACGGGGTCAAATTAGGAGTGAGGGGCGATATACGCAGAGCGTGTTGCATTATGGGTATATTTTAGCTTTTGTACTCACTCTCTCTCCCCGTTCTCCCTTTGGACCCACTGGGCCTTGCAAGCCAGAAGCTCCGGGCTTTCCCTTAACATGCAAGGAAAAATGACATGGTTTGTACACACATACACACTGACACACTCACGCAAGTGCTCTAGCTTACAGTCTGTCCGACAGTTCCTGATGGTCCAGTGGGTCCCATTGGTCCTGGAGGTCCTGCATGGGAGAGACATATTTGAGAAAACTAGTGTCTATAAGGATATATGTTTTATGTTCATATCACAGAAGGTTATGTTTCCTGACTAAATTGCTTTGGAACCATATTGTAAATATGTATAATATACATATAAGTTCTCATTAACACAATAATCGCAATAGGTTTTAAAACACTTTATTTAACCCACTCAAACCTCCGATGACTATTCTGATAGTAAAAATGGAGTAAAAACATAAATAAATGAAATTAATGAAATTGTTTTATATTCATAGTTAATATAAATGTGTTCTTTAAGATCTTGTGGCTCAGTTGGTAGAGTCTTGCATTAGAAACAAAAAGGTCATGGGTTTGTTTCCCAGGAAACATAAAATGTATACCCTAAATACACTCGTTCTGAAGGGTCTGCCAAATGCATAAATGTAAATGAAATTTTGAAAGGATGCTGACATGCCAAAATTTATCACCAGCATTCAAAACGACCCTCCTCTATAACTCTGTGACAATTTAATTTAATGAGATAAATAAGCCAGTCATATAAAACTCAAATTACTTTAGCATTCTTAAAAGCTGGGTGTAAAATCAGTGACCTCATAACTGTAGCCTGGTTTACTGCAGAATGTATGACTGCCAAAACATTGCTGACCCCAAAGAAATAATAATGTACATTGAAAAGATTGTAAATATTCTCATGTATCAGATGGTTACTTGTGGTAAACCCTCTTGGGTTAATCTGGGGTAAAAGAAAAAAATTGATGGGGACGTGGATGTCTCACAAAACAGAATTCCCATCAGACATGTTTTTTACATCCAAGAGAGTCATATTTTATGTTATACTTGACACATTTTGTCAATAGTGCAATCCATTCGTTTAATTATGGTTAAGCAATGAACAAATGAGGACAGGCCAATTTAATTAGCCCAAATGAGTCTGGAAACAATTATTTGTTGTGTGATGTTTTCAATACGCAGTTTGAAATGTGTGGAGGATTACATGCCAATATGAGCACACATTACGACATTATTACATTATTACGACAAGTATTAATGACTGCAATTTTATTAAAAGTGAGGTCAGACTGAGTTCACAAACATGTGCTAACTGACTTTTCCCAGAATATGTTCTCTGTATTTTCTTTTAGACAGTTAACTAGGGCACAAATAAAGTAGATACAAAAGCTTGTACAATGAAGCTAAGGCTACTCAAGTAAGGGTTAACCCATGTCTAGCAGTGCAGTAAAGGATATTAATGCATGGGTTGGAGGTGAAGAACCACTCGACGCGAAGCGGTGCTGTTTCAGTGACCACTGGCACTGTGTGTCTGTGTGATATAATTACATTATAGGCAATGCATTCATTTAGAGTGTTGATCAAACTGACTGGAAATACCTGGGGATTAAACGGTTTTAATGCACACCTTCAAACCAATCAGAATCTATTTGTTACAAAAGTATGTTTCACTGACCTGTTGGTCCAGGTGGACCTGGTGGGCCGTGTGGTGGGGTGACTCGGAGGTCAGGGAAGTTGTTATGAAGAAGACTTTCCTTTTTCAGGCCTGTTATACACATATTGTATATTACTGTACATAATAAACATATACTGTATTCATTAGGATTCACACTCTTAGTAAATATTATGCTGATCTGCAATCTTCACTTTTGTAATTTCATATTTTAGGCAGAAAATTGTGTGGTAAAGGTCAAAGTGACAAAGGCAGTCAAGAGTCATTAGATCTACTTGGCTGTAGATGGCGATGTTTAGATAAGAATGCACAGTGAGGTAATCACTACATATAAAGCAGGATGTAAAATATTGGTGCAGTATAAATTGTCACACATCAAGATATTGGTTGTGGCATTTTTATGTGCTGACTTTTCAATGTTCTGAAAATAAATTAAAAGAATGACGGTCAGATTTCATTTTTATAGAACCTAGTGGTTTTATTTGTCTCATTTTCATGTGTGGACTGCCAGTTTTTCCCTCATTAACCTATTTGCCTCCAATCCTTTCAATTTCATACATTAATAAAACATGCAATAACTTCAGCCCTCATAACTGCAAAAAATAATCTCTCTAGTCTACTTAAATTAAAAGTTTCTGTCAGTAGCATCTTCAACCAGTGGTGGACTGACCAGTAGGACATTCTGTCAAAGTCCAATGCACACGTTAAATACAACAATCCCCCCCCACGACAGTTATGATGGAGGACTGATGCCATCAAACACACCCCACAAGCCCAACCCCCATCGACAAAATTGGCAGAGGGCCTATGTGGGCTGAAAAATCCTGGGCCGAATATGCTTTCCTAGCATTTTGAATCCTCAGGTTTTAGATACCAAGTTCACTTGATGGATGATTTTTTTTGTAACTGCTGGCAATGTTCTTATCAATGATTATCCTATGAAATTACTCTCTCCATCAGGTGAGATTGCGGCCGTGCGGTCTGTAGCTGAAGGGTTTCCCAGAGATCAGACTCAGACAGGAAACTCCAATAAGACTGTTTTCCTATGGCACTCCCTCACAGCACCTTTAATTACTCTTTGAAGGCAGAATCATGGGAATTAAAGTCTTAATTAAGTTATAAGGCCTCAATTGCAAATTCTTAAACTTTATGAGGTCTGGGCCGACTGCTGTCCCTTGTAAGCCAGAGCAGAGTTGAGGTGAAGTGTCAGCCTGCGACATGGGCCAGTCTTCTTCAAGAGTGACGAAACACATACTAAAATATTATTGCTTTTATTCTAAAACACTCCCTCATGCTTGAAGCTTAACTGAGTTTAAGTCTCAAGACAGCCTTGACTGCGCACATACACACACACACACACACACACACACACACTCTTTTCCTCCTGCTCTGCCCTGCAGTTTTGGCCACGTACATCTGGAAGTGATTGAATGACATCAGCATCAGACAGACAGGTCTTTTTCCCAGCATGTGACTATTGAGTCTAGCCTGTGTTACCTCCTGAAACCTGCCATTTTAATCAGTTGCTGGGAAGGAAAAATGCAGAAGGAGGGAGGAAATAGACATATGCACTCTAATATACTATAATACTGGTTCCATTTATCTCCATATTCATCCATGTTTTATTCTCTTTTCTGCATTTTCTCATGTGTTAGCGCAATCCATCTGAAAGTTTGAATTTGTAATGCTCAGCTGACTGTACATTATCTCTAACTTATATAAGTCATCTTGACCCTAAAAATAATTTGCTTACAAATAAATGAAATAGAAATATGCCTAATTGAACCAAATTGCAAATTTGTCTTGAGAACTTTGTGTCTTGGTTTTAATTCGCTATGAAATATTGTTCCTCACAGAAATTTTAATTCGTAAATAAACACAAATACTCAAAATATTTCAATTCAATATTTTGTGTCCAAGAATTTACTCATGTCGTCATTAGACGTGTTATAAGATGCAACCTGCTTTGCTGCACAATATCCTTAACATAAGTCTCACTCTGTGATCTTTTTTAAGCATATTATGAATTAAATTATTTGTACTCATACCAGAATCTTGTTCTGGTACAGAGGCTGTTGGTCCGGGGGGTCCGGGAGGGCCGGGTGGCCCAGGAAGGCCTCTCTCTCCTGGGAGGCCCTGTGGTCCCTGCGGACCTGAGGAAAAAGAAAACAAGAGACTTAACGCAAGAAGAGCTTTCAAAACCTGTGAGTAGTCAGATTCAACTCACGGTTATCCAGTTCAACACAACAGGAAATAGATGTAAAAAAGACATTCAAGATATTCAAAGTCATAAAGAGAAATAGAAAGCACAGACTGAGGTAAAATGGGTATTGAGTTTCAGTATTTGGCTGTCCAGGAACAGTTGAATGTGTCTTTCTCCATCTCAGAAATGGCTTTAAGATTCACAGTGTCCCCATGCAGTTATTACTGTTCCCTACACAGTAAGCAGGAAAAATCTGCAAAAGTATTCTTAAATTTGCTCTATCGTAATACATCAAACAACACTTAGGTCAGGCCGATTAAGAGTTTTACGTATTATGACATAAGTGACTTATTTCTGTCTGCAACGCCTTTCGGATTAAATATACACTCTCTACCATTAGGAATATCACTTATGTCCCTGAATACCATTATGTGACTTGCTGTGCATAGTGGGACTATTGGAACAAACCCTTTGTGTGTGGGCTGTAATTAACAAGAGGGGTATTATAATATCCATGCACTGGGCTCTAACAGGGGAAGCTGGGAAAAGTCAAATAAACACTGTAAAATGCCGGAGCATATTAGCGTCTCTGGTGTGTAGTAAATTAAAAGCTGGCGAGTGACCTCGCTGAGTCATACGGCTCTCTGTTTGGATGTGTGTGTGAACGTGTGCATCTACAGAAGGTTCCTCCAGCTGGTTTCTCATTGGCTGTTAGTTTTGATTAAGTGGAAACCTCACTTACATGTAACAGCTGGTGCACGAGATCAGCTGGAGTGGAAACGCATGATTATACCGAAGAACATCTGCTATATGCTTTATTGTTGTAAATTCTTCAGATTATACAATTCTCCTCATTTTCTATGTTCTAATCTCCTATTTTCCGTTTTTAGTTTTATTGTTATCCCTAAAATATAATTTTATTGCATAGTGGGGGAAGAGTGTTGTACAAAGCATTTCACTTCATGGGTGTGTGTATGTGACAAATATGCAGTTGTGTACAAAATTATTCAACCCCCACTGAAATTGATTGTTTTGGTCGGTTTGACATTGATTATGATCATTCAGTCATCCTGCTTACAATTAAATCAAAGAGGCACGTGTAGGTCAGACAAATATAACATAACATTTATAATGAAATAACCACAAATGTCTTTTCTGAGCTCACATCATTATCAGTTTTATTCAACCCCCAAGTGACATTCAATCTTAGTACTTAGTACAACATCCTTTTACAGTTATAACAGCTTTTAAACGTGAAGCATAGCTTGACACAAGTGTCTTGCAGCGATCTACGGGTATCTTCGCCCATTCATCATGGGCAAAAGCCTCCAGTTCAGTCACATTCTTAGGCTTGCGCACTGCAACTGCTTTCTTTAAGTCCCACCAGAGGTTCTCAATCGGATTTAAGTCTGGTGACTGCGATGGCCACTTCAAAATGTTCCAGCCTTTAATCTGCAACCATGCTCTAGTGGATTTGGAGGTATGCTTGGGATCATTGTCCTGTTGAAAGGTCCAACGTCTTCCAAGCCTTAGGTTTGTGACGGACTGCATCACATTGTCATCCAATATCTCCTGGTACTGAAGAGAATTCATGGTACCTTGCACATGCTGAAGCTTCCCAGTACCTGCAAAAGCAAAACAGCCCCAAAGCATGATTGACCCCCCGCCATGCTTCACAGTAGGCAAGGTGTTCTTTTCTTCATAGGCCTTGTTCTTCCTCCTCCAAACATAGCGTTGATCCATGGGCCCAAACAGTTCTAATTTTGTTTCATCAGTCCACAGAACACTATCCCAAAACTTCTGTGGTTTGTCCACATGACTTTTGGCATACTGCAGTCGACTCTTCTTATTCTTTGGGGACAGCAAGGGGGTGCGCCTGGGAGTTCTGGCATGGAGGCCTTCATTACGCAGGGTGCGCCGTATTGTCTGAGCAGAAACTTCAGTACCCACATCTGACAAATCTTTTCTCAGTTCCTCAGCAGTCACACGGGGACTTTTCTCCACTCTACGCTTCAGGTAGCGCACAGCAGTCAAAGTGAGCATCTTCTTTCTGCCACGACCAGGTAGCGTTTCAACAGTGCCCTTTGCCTTGAATTTGCGAATGATGCTTCCTATGGTGTCTCTTGGTATGTTTAACATCTTTGCAATCTTCTTATAGCCATTGCCCTTCCTGTGAAGAGTAATCACCTGTTCTCTTGTCTTCCTGGACCATTCTCTTGACCTCACCATGTTTGTAACCACACCAGTAAATGTCTAGAAGGAGCTGAGTATCACAGTCATTTTAAAGCTGCCTAATTGGTGCTTATTAGGCTTTATTGCTGCTCCCTGATATCCACAGGTGTTTTCAATACCTGATTGAAAACACTTCATTGAACCTCTGTTCTTCAGAGTGGTAGTCTTTAAGGGGTTGAATAATTATGTCAATGAAGAATTCACAAAAGAAACATTTACTACTGTATTACAAAACTAATTGATGTCATTTTAGTTGCATATGGTTCTTTAAGAAGTCCTTGTAGGATTTCATTCTGAATACAATTACAAATGTACACTAAATTCCCTAAAACCATTTACAGCATTGGGGGTTGAATAATTTTGAACACAACTGTAAGTTCAAACCTACTGATTTAGCAGAAGGAAACAATATTTTCTTTTGTCTATTTACCGTTTATTTTTAAAAAGTCAGCTTTTTTATTTGTCACAAACTTTGGAATCAGCTTTTCAAAAGTGATTTAAAAATCAAATTGAAAATAATAATAATAATAAATATAATATAATAATAATAATATTATATGAATCTATATTATATATATATATAAAATAAAATAATAAACTAATTTTAAATTTATTAAACTAAAATAACAAACTCATATAAACGGTTTCAGCAGCAACATTATGTGGACCGAAAATAACCTCCAGTAGACCTCTGCAAAGATTTAATTTAAATAACTGATAAGTAAAGTAGTTTTAATTTAATTTAATAAATTAATATAAACAAAATATTAATATAAATTAATAACATGATAAAATAAATATAAAATAAATTGTTATATTTGAAGAGTTTATTTAAAAAATCATGTTTTTTTGTGTATTCCAATTAATATCAATCAAACTGCAGTTGGTTTATTTTTATTTAAGCCCATAATAACTAAAAACATACAGCTAACTGACACAAAACACAATTAATAATTGAAAAACTTGTTTTGGGAAACAAACTCTTCATTTATAACCAAACACAGGAAGTTAACTTTGGACCAGGCATGTGTGTACGATTAATATTTATGTCTCCTGAAGTTCACATTTAACTTAAATATTTGTTATAGAAGGTTTCATCGAACACACCTGCCTGGCCTACAGTTATCTTCCGGTCTGTGTTGGGTTATCGGGTCTGGCTAGTGATATAACAATTTATTTTATATTTAATTCACATATATATTACTCTATACTTATATTTTATTGCATATTAATTGTATTAAATGAAATTAAAACTACTCACAGTTCTAGAATCTTTGCGGAGATGTTTATGTTGCTGCCGCTGCAGCCATCTATAAAATCAAATATTTTAAAATGAAATTGCAAAAGGGAAAGACTTATTTCCTCTCCTTTATTTTTTATGTAGCAAAAAGTTTTATTTTTCCTGTCATCCATCCCTATCTCATCAGCCTAAAATGTGATGTATTGCAATGCAAAAAATGTTTACTTATCATTCGAAGAGAATGGACAGGATGAATTACATTAATCTACTTAAACATTTTCACTTTCTGAAAGTCACAGTGCAGGTCAAATGTAGTCTGCTGTGTTTCTTTATGAGATGCTACTTAGGTGCATAACGGTCCATTGTGTGAACATAAGAGCATAATGTAAAGAGGACATCCTGTTTCCCTTTCACAGGAAGTAAATGGACCGATATTCTGCTCAGTCAGGGACAAACACAAATTTTATACCTTACAGCATTTAATAATGGTGACCATTCTGTAATATGGTACATATTAAAGTACCATGGTAATTTGTTACCATACCTTCCCAAAGACAATATTTTCTGTGTAACCTACAATGTAGTTTTGAAGAAATCTATATAAAGCCATAAAGAAAAATGACAAATTCAACAAAACAATGACAAGCATATGGAAGAAATTAACCTAAGATTGTATTCAGATGTCTGCGGAGCCCTTCAGCTAGGCCCATTTAGGGTCGAAAATCCCTCATAACTGTGGTTGCGTTACAACAATTATAACAATACTAAATACTATATTATCTTCAAGTTTGGGGGTAAGCGATATGCTAGCCTGTGTGTGTGTTTTTAGGAAAACCCAGCATAGCACTTCATGCTGTGAACTAAAAAGGATTTTTTACCGTGCGGTCTAAGCACAAATATTTTGGCAGTGGACATGGGGCTCAACGCTGACGATGCAGTTTCTCGATATAGTGTCTCTTATGGTACAAAAGTCAACGTGAGGAGAAACCACACTGCCATCGCAGGTCAGCACTCCATAAGAGAACGAGGCTGTTATAACAGGACACAGTTCAATAAATCAATGTACAAAGACCATTTCTGAAATACTTTATACTGGAACACAGACAGTCTACTCTGCACATATGTGTTCTTTGGGTGTTTCTATGGGTGATCTGTAAATTAGACCAAAACAATAACAAGATGTTTCATAAAAAAATATCAACCCATTTGTCATTGCTTTCAGATTTTCAACCAATCAGCTGAACCACGAGAAGGACTCTTTAAGAAGAGATTGATACCTGAAGGACCTGTTGTTCCTTTACCCCCTGGAGCCCCAGATGGACCTCTGGAACCCGCTTCACCTTTTGGCCCTGGTAGACCTCGAGATCCTTGTTTACCTACAGACACAGATCCTTTTATTATTTTGACAGGTAACTAATGTTATAAATCACCTGCATTTAAAATATGTGATGTATGTACTCGATGACACAACTCACCATCTTTCCCAGTTATCCCATCCTTGCCTTTCTCACCCTGAGGACCTGGCACAAAAACCCACAAAATATTTACAGCCAAATTCGAAACAGATTCTACAGGTGTGGAAAAGTTCACTCGTCTAGTTTGTAAAGAAAGTCAGCCTGCTGGACTAAAGTGTATTCCAGTCCTATCCCACAACAGACAGCCTGATAGAATCAGTGAATCAGCGAAGTGTCTGCTGGCAGACGCAGTTTAAAAAACACTGAGCTCATCATATGAGATCATCACCTGTGACATCACTGCAGAGACGAGATTCCCTATGGGAATTATTTATGACCTGATACGTTGATATACTTATGTCAACACTTTTATTCTCCTTATGAAAGACCCAAAGAGTAAAAAAAAACCTCAATGCTGGTCATGGTCACCTCTACACTTTTACAATTGCAACTGTTACAATCCCCTCAACTTTTTTTGTACAACAATTACATTTGCAGAAAGCTCGTAAGACTCATAGGACATACAAAACCAAAGAGCTTAATAAACCTATTGTATCATAAAAATGAAATAAATGAATGTTTTTTTCAAGTGATGCACTTTGGTTGCTACGATACTGAATATCTGCATAAGAAATGTGGTACTAATATCTGATTTTGCAGGTCCTTTGTATAATCAACAAATATTAATGTTGAATATTGTGGTCCAGGGACATCTGGTACAGAAATGCATACTTGGAGACACAAATATAAACTTTTGCATTTTTTTTTGTACAAGTAGGAGGTGACGGTTGGTTGGTGTGGTATTACCACTGTGATGTCAGCTTGTAAAAAGAAAAAAGTGACCGCAGTTTTTTCCCAAAGTTTAATATTTTTCAACTCTCTGCCACCAGAACAACCCCTCAAAGCCTCATAGCAAACAATTGTAAATACACTGGCCTCAGTAAAGACCTAGCCTTACTCAGAGCCTTGATCAAACTGATACCTTGTGATCATCTCTCTACATTACATGCTACTGTCCGGTCTTAAAAAAACAACCCGGACAATCCAGGAACACATAACTGAGACATAGTTGTCCATCTGCAGACTTGCTACTACTGCAGAGACTAAACAAACACTATTCAATTCAATCAACAGGAAAATAGCTTGACGTTATTTAACATCAGATAATCAGCGTACGTAAACAAGCCCAACATATTCTGAACACCACGCAACATAAACAAATGCACACACCTCCGCCATTGCTCTTACTGGATGCCGGAGCGCATCTGCATCTCGACCACCAAGTCTGGTGTGTTTGCAAACACATCTGCAACACTTGACCTGATTCACAACATAATTAATGGTGGAAATCCGGATGCAGATGTATCATGTAAATGCAGCTATGACTTCTAACTACTTCTAGTATAAACACAAGTGAGGCGTCCAGATGTTTTAAAACTTTTTTGAAGTTTTGGGGGGTGGAGAAACCTCCACGAGCATTTTAAAAGCTCCACAAACATTCTCGTTCCTGCCATGGAAGCACTTCCATTTGGAAGCATCATTTTTCCCATCTGCTTATCAAGTACATCACTATAATCCCCTGTTGGGAAGTTTCTGTGTGTGCACCACAAGCCTTCATGGTTCTTGGGTATAGACTGGATAGAAGAAAGAGGTGTAGTACTTCTGGACAGCAGATCTATCCCAATGTATTCTGTGAAAGTTATTGAATTGCCCTTGATTTACTGAATAGTTCTGCCAAGTCAGCAAAGGGAGGAGGGAGACTGGAGAAGTGTGTTGAGATCTTTCAGAGCTACGATGAGGGCTTTCGGTTTTATGAACAGTTTCAAAATTTAGAGGACATTGATGATTCATAAGTCTCATAAAATATGGTTTGATGTCTTCAGAGGGAGAAATGGGAGCCCTCAAATGGGAGAAATGGGAGGATTCCCATTGATGGGTGGATTAGAGGAAAATGATGGAGGAATCTGATCTTTACATAACCTGACAGTTCTAGCATAGCCGTACGTATAACACAAGAACAAAAACAGAACCTGAATGTTCCTCCTTAAAGTTTTAGCAAGTATTCTAAGCACAAACTGAATTCAAGGAACAAGCGTTTACAACAAATCTTTAACATCGAAAAGATGACAACCACTCCCATAATGCATTGCCAAAAAGACACCAAATTAAGCCCTATTCGGATGGTAAGTGTTTCTCATAAGCACGTCTGTAAAAATAAACCTGCATGGCTCCTTGCTGTGAAATCTTGTGCATTCGGCCAAACATAAATTCACGGTGTAGGTGTGAGTTTGTAATCCCTTAAACATTCAGTAACGTAAGATATCATTCAAATCTGCAAAAGGTTTATATTTAAATCGATAACCAAAAAACATTGTGATTTGCAAAATAAAGAAAGCCAAATGGATGTACTCTCTGCTGTCTGGGAACTGTTTTTCTCTGTTCACAGAAGCGCTTCAGGTGTGACTCATGTTGTGCTTTTTATGCTTCCATTTACGTTTTTTTCAATGCATCAGACTCCCTGAAACTCCTAAAGAGCAACATTCTGCGGTGCTTTTAACTGGTCAAAACGGACTTAAAACAGATATTGGATATAACACCTGTTATAAACTCAGAGATGTGAATAAGGACGGCACTTACATTACCGCACGACCTTGGTGTTTGTAGGTAATTCAGCCTGGGATTTTTCTGTGGGTGTCGGGAGAAAAACACAGACATTCTGGAATTGGACGGCAATAAAATTACCATTTAAATGGAGAAAATATCTTGCGTCATCATGAGAAACAATTACCGTACGAATAGGGCTTTAGACTCCTTACACTCTCACACAACTTAGATGCAAACATTTTTTTTCTATTTATTTAATAATTGACCCTTTGATTGACAGGCGACCGGACCAATCATAACGCCGATATTATGCGCCCCCTGTTCCTATTTGGCACTTTGTCCGAAAATCGAACCGTAGGTTTTTTCCGGATGCATACTATGCGGTTTTAAAAAGTCCTTTGCGATTGTTGCTAGCCGTCACACTGTACGCACATGATCCCAGTTAAAAGTCATATCGCTGTGGAATCTTAGTCGTCATAATGTTCAAGAATAAAGACTTCTTAAAACAGACTCATACAAGAAGACTTGACTGGAGTTTTACCTCTGGGACTGCATTTCATGAACACCGCCAGAATTTTATTGGAGGTAAAATTAGATCTTTATGGTCATAATCAGTTTCACCCATTGCCTAAAGTGTCAGAAACCAATGGCATTATGTTGTTACAGCTAACTTAAAGGCTGAGTAGGCAATCCAGTCCAGAAAGTTTTTTGTCATGCTGGTTGGAAGTCTCTTTACATCCTGATAGCAATCTATAAGTGATACATTGGCATTTTTATAATTATATATCGTCTGTGACAGGCATAGGACCAAAAAACGTTTGCCCAATCATTGCCCTCGGTGCGAGTACATTTTCAGTCAACATATTTTGCATCCCACTAAGCACCCTGTTCACGCATCCACCCTACGTCATCAGCGCTGTCACATATGCCTTGCAAACACAGCGGGAGAATGTCAGGTAAACAGCTGGAACCTAACCTTCCCCCTTATTTAATGTGTGCAAGTTTGCAAGTGGCACTTGCAGAGGATGAACAAAAATAAATACCATCTTAAAAACTTCGAATCAGCAAAGAGGTGAAAGCAGATTTCCATTCGCAAATGCATTCCGGTTAATGGGTTTTGATTATGTTGCTTATGTAGTTTGTGGATCTTTATGTACTACATTGTTTCCCAGCGTCTACAGGGAACTATGCTGCATCAAATCCCGTTTTAAAGCTATTGTTTACGTTCAAAGTTTTCGCTATTGCCGTAGATGTAGAGACATGATTTAATTGATCCAAGGGCTTATAGTTTGTGCACATTTATGTGTTTTGGAGGAGGGGTGGCTTTGGATGGTGATTCGCATGGAGGGTGGAATCATGATTTCAGTGCTAGCAGGCTAAAGGCTCAGCATTTTACCAAATCATCTATTCCGCCTTCAAATTAGCACACTATAGGCTACTGTTACAGTAGTTAACAAACGCTAGCTAGGTTTACTTAGTGAATGTGACATTATAAATACATACAGCGTTTCCCCTATGTTTACGGCTTTGGGGGGGGTTTGGGGAGCTATGTGCAGTCTCTATATTTTCTATATTTAATTGCCTTTGTGGCGGAGGTCCGGACAATGCTTTTTCAAATAAATCATATTTAATCAATTGAGCCCAGTCAAATATGTATATAAAAAGTGAACATCTAACGTTTTATCAGGCCATTTATTTTATATTCAGATACCCACAATTTGTAGGCACTGGCGAAGTCCTAGTGGCCTATTTTAATAAAACTACTGACAACTAAAAGTCACAACTGAAAATAATTTATCATGAGCAGAAGTACTTACAAAGTTACGCTTACAAGTAGCATTTTCATGCTCATCATACTAGAACTGATTCTAAATAATCCCAGATTAAAACATGATTCATTATAAAATGCTCTTAACATGCTGATTATTAATGCTATTGATATTATTAATATCATTAATATCATTAATGCTTAATGTAGATACAAGACGTTATGGTTTACAATGCAACAAACCTATATAGCAAACAGTAAACTGACTGATGGCTTAAAATACTTCATTACTGCTGCATTTCGTTTACTTAAACGTTAAAGTAAAAGTGTCCATTAATTTACCTGATCTTGGTGTCTGCAGGTCTCTATATGCGATGCGTCTCTGGCGGGAGAAGCAGCATTTACGGAGCAGAAAGTGTTAAACTGAAATGTGTTTGGCGCTATATGAAGATATTAAAGATATCGGCCAAATATAGTCAACATAAATTTCCCTGATGTGTGATGTGTACAGCTCAGTTATGTAGATGCGCGGCTCAATTTAAACTAAAGAAATAGTCTGATGATGTGAATGGTTCATTCTGTCTAGCGGTGCGAAAACCTGTCATCCGATGGTGACTGGACTGTTGCTGCTTGTCAGGGGCAGGGCGTGCATCCTTTCTTTACTTCTTTTCACCACCCTGGGAGCGTTTTAAAACGCAAATATTTGTATCTGCTTGCTTTTCCGGTGTTTGACACGAAATATTGTCGGACACGCGCTCTCTGTCCACTGGTCGGAGTGTGCTTACCTGTGCGTGAGCGGAGCGCACGTGTCAGTATGTTTAGTAAAATAAAAACATATAGACATGTTCTGTATTAAATGTAACCTTAAAAGCTCTTCTCTACTCCTGTGATCTGGCGCTATTTAAATAAAATAAGATTAACTTGACCTTCAAGGGGGGCGGGTGGTGCCGTTGGAGGGGCGGAGCGCCCCCCTAAGGTAATGTTAGGGGAAACACTGACATAGCTAGGTGATGCAGGTCTTTCAGTTTTAATATATGTAGGCTATAGCTTTGATCTTTACTTTGTTATTCTTTATACATCTTGAATTTACACTTTAAATACCTATTGCAGATAGACAGCTGTTGGCCTAAAGTACACATAATGTTTCCCCAGAAATGATTATTTCAAGATAAATGAAGAGTTTGCTTCCAAAATGAGATAAAAAACAAACCAACCTTTTATTTAAAGGTTTGATGATCTGAGCTTGTTTATTGTTTAATACTGTTAAATGAGGTCTACTTGTGACGTTCGCGTGGTTTTTACATCCAAAATCATCAAAATCAATAAGTAATAGGCTATTTTTTACCCAGGTTTTGAGGCCAGCTCTGCAAACGCTCGGTTTTAATGGGCGTGCCGCAGTGAAGACACTTGTAAGTAAACGCCCACTGCTTTTATTGAAGAGCAGTTTGCGTAGTTGGAGCCTTCTGTGAATTTGGTTAGAGACGTAACGTAAGGTTACACATTAGCACCATTCCCAGTTTTCGCAGGGCATTAGTATTATCTGGAGACCTTCTGTGATTTATAAATTTATTTCATTTCTTGTATAGCCTATACTTGTATTCCGTTTAATGATATATGACCGTACCTGTCAGCATTTGAGACCAACGATCCCGAACCGAACGAAAAGATCACCGTGATCGTGGGTCTGATATGTTACTAGAGTTTCCATGATAAATAAACAAACAGGAGACTACCGGTCACATATTCACCCAGCACCCGAAATAATACCAAAACCCTTCAAAACAGCCTCCATTATTCGTTCGTAACAGATGTAATCTCAGTAACAAGGGCGTTTTCAGTCATGACACTTACATGATGTTCGCGTGAATACGATTCCCTCTTATATAACAAAAGCTTGAGTTAAAACTGATTTTAATTGATGCTTCCTTTAAAATGGAGTTATCTCATTTTGGAGCCAAAACTGCATTGTGAGCGTTTTGACGAATGTCGCACAAACCAGAAGGGGGGGGGCTTTGCAAATGGTCAATTGATCAATGTCTCAATGAACTGTACAAAAACTCAGTACTGCCTTTTTACGAATGAAAAAAACTTTATTTTACCATTTTTATCCAGATTTTTATCCAAATTTTTTAAATAGTCATAAAGATTATAAATAGTCATTTTTTTTCCATAATCATTTCTGTTTTCTACTGGATTTTTTGTGTTTGATGTCATTCAGAAACTTAATAAAAGGGTTGGCATTTACAAAAGTTTGGCTGCAGGATCTCTACAATGAGACCTGTGACACAGTGACACTGACCGATTTACTAAACAATTCATCTCTTCAAGTCTTCACAATCCTATTATTGCTTCAGTACTAAATCTCCAAGACAGCAATGAATTGGTGGGATACAAGCCACAAGCATGATGGCATTCGCCCAAAAAACACCCACTACCATCACCATTCCCACTATCCGAAACACACCCAACTTAAGTCTACTTTAATCGCTCCTCAGAAACTGTATGAGAAGATAAATGAAGCAGTGGGTGGAATTTGGGGATTATCAATATTAGTGAAGTGCTTATTGGCTAATAAAGTTTTCTGTGTAATTTGGCTTCTGTGAAAGTGGATTCAGTGTCAAAAAGTAATTCTAAATATATAAATACAAATGTATGTACAAAATATAGACAAATATACCTGCGGGACCTTGAGCCCCAGGTGCGCCTTTGGCAGGTACTGCTCCCATAAGGGACAAGGAATCCGCTTCATTTTTGATCTGTGTGTTTTTATCAGAGGTTGAGGCAGGGGCAGTAAGAACCTGAACCTGGAAGAGCACAAGAGGAAGTGTCATTTATTTTCAGATGCATTACGCCGAATTGTACCATACATGATCACTAATGCTAAAGCAATGCATTATTTGGCCCTGAAAGAAGCTCAAGGAGAAGGATGTGACTTTACCTTTGCCTCCAGAGAGCTGACACGATCTGTAAGGGCGGTGATACGACTGCAGTTCAGACAGTCTGAAAGAGAAGACACAGAGAGAGATGAGTTTTGAGCTCACTTTGAGCCACTGAGCTTTCCTGTAGCTCATTGGTAAGAGCATTGCGTTAACAACGCAAGGTTGTGGGTTCGATCCCAGGGGATTGCAAATACATATGGTAAATGTATAGGATAAAGCAATGTAAGTCGCTTTGGATAAAAGCGTCTGCCAAATGCCTAAATGTAAATGTAAATGTAGATGAAATGTGGAGACAGACAAGAAAATGATAATCAATGTGATCAATAACAGCGTTCACACTACCCTTGCCAAGGTGAGATCTTTAAAAGTTCTGCAGTATGATCACTTTAAGCTCCTGTCATCATTTCTGATCAGGCAATAATAAAAGCTGGATACTGGAAAATTAGACCGTTATGAGTCGGTGAAAGAACCAGAAAGGGCTTGTGCGAACTCAAAATTGCCAATGCAGGATGACTATTTACTATTTCGGCTCATTGTGTCTGGCAACAGAGGACTTTGGGTACAATTTAGGTTGTTTATAAGGTGTTTTCTAAACCCCTTTTCTCTAGAAAGGGGCATTTGCATATTTATTGTATAGAAATTGGGGTGAAGTAAAGCATGTTTTGAGTTGAGGATGGAGTTTTGTTCTTACTAGAGAGGTGCTCTGATGTTCTCCCAACAGGTTTCAGAACTAAGGCATGTTTCCGTACCGCTTCCTGAGCAACCAGGTTACTTGAAGACCCTGGACAAAAACGTTTTAAGGTTATGATAAGAAAAGCAGATATTTTTGATTCCATTCATAAAGAGGTGCAACGATACACTCATCCTATTATTCAATACTATACACCATATTGGGTTCACAATGTGTTCACAATATGTAGGCCTAATATATTGAAAAAAGTTGAAATAACAGATTTTTTTTAAACTAAACATTTTCGATGCAAAATTGTCATAGAATTTACAACATTTAGGGGCCGTTCCCAGAACAGGGATTATCTTAAACCAGGACAAGGCTTTAGCCCTGTCCGGGAAACCGCCCCTTAAGGTTTATTAAAACCTGTTAATTAATAAAAACTAAATTAAACTAATTTTAACATAGAATGAAAATAAGAAAATAAATAAAGATACTAAAGAGAGAATGTTCCATCAGGATTAAACAAAGTCGTGTTGGAAAAATTCAACACCACATCATACAATACATATTATGTAATGCATGATTTTTATATTGTGATATATCATCCCAAGAGCATTACAGCCCAAACCGATGTGACTGGGCTCTGCAAGCAGAAGTGGACGGAATAATGTCAATCTTTATTCTGAGAATAATGGCAGTAACTAATTTAACTATCATTTGGTTAGTTTTGTCTCCAGCTTGTAATGTGTACATCAGACACACAAATAAAAAGTAACACTGTGTCTACACCGGACGCCACCGCATCAGGTATGGACAAAATTTATGATAATGGTTTCTAATGCATTCTATTGTTCTATTGAAAACACTGTGTATGCAGTTGATAAAAATGACTACCAACACACTATGAGCACATTGTTAGAAACCACATGGAAAAAACAACTCACAATTTCTTCAGTTTGGAACCCAAACAACAGATTTGTATTGAACTCCTGACTTTTGATACTCTGTATAGGGATAGTTACGCTCTGAAAAAAGCACTAATAATGCTTCTTCATATCTGCAGAGATAGATACGACATTAAGGTGCCGTTGTGACAGGTAAGCCCACCCAGAACCCCGGCACAGGAGTGGGCTACATCAATGGGGAAAATCCTTTTATGGTATTATGGTAACAGAAACTCATCTTTGGGTATTATATGTTTTAATTTGGTTTCTGTAAAATCGTTCTGCTTTTGATTCTATGACAGTTTTTCTCTATCTTTCTTTGGATCTTGAGGAGAAGGAAGAGGTTACATTTGGCTGAAAGGAGAAGACAGCTCAAATGCAAAAACAATGGTTTCCTTGTGCTGTTCAAATAGGCTTCGGTTCATTTTCCTCTCTCACTCGTTCTTTTCAAGGTAGTGAGAAATACTCCCTGGACTGACCTGTTTCAGATTACTTCAGCAAACCAGTCTCTTATATTAGGCAGTCTGTGGCAAGATCAGGTGCTGCAGACATAAACAACTGATGCTTCAATGCTTCATTACTGGCTATGGACAGAAAATCTCTTCAGCCACTCTGACGTGACTTAAACCACTGAAGAAGCAGAATCATAACCAACAAAGTGGTACGTGTTTCGGTCTCTCTGGTGTAGGAAAACTGGTAAGAAAGTTGGTTCAATGTGAATGTGACTGATGTGGTCAGAGAAGAAAATGAAAAACAAAGATGCTGCATTGAAAAAGGTTTAATAACACACTTTTATTTTTTTATAATACATAGGCTGCCAGTGTTGGTGGACAATAGAAACAGAATTCAAGATAGACAAAACGTTTCTTGTTAGGTAAACATGATCAGGAAAAAGGGATGGTAATGGTTTGCAGTTAAACCATGAAACACTGGGATAAGTGTTTCCTTTTGGAGTCTTTGGATTCGCTTTGAATGGGTGTGTTTGTGGATGAGAAATTTCCTATAATGCTTTGCCTTCAATGATGGTTGTGTTAAGTCTGAATTGGTGCTGAGATTCCAAAAGATAGACCTTGTTCGACCCAGGTCTAGTTAAAGCTTTTTTCCAAGTGTAACTCTACAAAAAAATGTTTTGCTAAACACATGCAAATGCTTACAGACATCTCCCTTAAAGGGACAGTTCCCCAAAAATGAATATTCTTCCATAATTTACTCATCCTCTTGTCATTTCAAACCTGTATGACTTCCTTTCTTCTGCAGAACACAAAAGACGATATTTTGAAGAATGTTGGTAACCAAACAGCATTGGCCAATCCATTGTAAAGACACAAAACCACTGAGACATCTTTCTAAATATCTTTTTTTCTGTTTAACAAAAGAAAGTGAACGATAAATGGGTAAACTACCTCTTTAAAACAAAAAGTGTTTTAATGTTTGCATAGATCTTTTTATAAAGGTCTATCAATCTTTTGTTAATCATAGTATATGACTCAATGTTCCTACACGTGTGATACTTAATAAGATTCTGTCAAAATATCCCATCTGTCCTGCTAACCACCCCAGATTTGTCATGCGTCTTCTGGACTATTAATAAACTTCATTTTACCAGTGCCAAGAGTCACGTCAACCTGCAAATGTGTATGAGATTGACCTCTCAACTCCTGGGTGTGAGCATATACTCTGGGGGGAAGGTTGACATTATCATAAGGTTTTTAATAACAAAGTACTCTCGAGTTGAGAAGTGGAGGGGATAGTGAGATCAGATCATGTGATAAAACTGTCTCTCATGTAACACTCTCCGCTCTGTGAGGTCATAAAAGGTGTGCGAATGCGTGCATGCCTGAATGGTGGATAGTTTAAGGGTTAAGAGCCCTGAACAAAATTATGAGGCCACTTCCTGTTAAGATAATCGAAAATCGGTCTCTTGTCTCTGCCGTGATGGGGTTATCAAAGTTCCTATGATTCAAATATCACAAAGCTGAAGGGAGAAATATCACCAGCACAATAAATCTCTTCACACTTAACGTGATAGTTCACCCAAAATTGAAAATTCTGTCATCATTTGCTTACCATCTTGTCATTTCGAACCCGTATGAATTTCTTCTTCAGAAGATATTTTGAAGAATGTTGGTAACCAAACAACAGAGGTACCCATCGACTCTTGTTTTGTGTCCATAAAATAGAAGCGAATATGTACCAACGTTGTTTGGTTACCAACATTCTTCAAAATATCTTCTTTCGTGTTCTGCAGAAGAAAGAAAGTCATACAGGTTTGAAATGACAAGAGGATGAGTATTTTTGGTGAACTATCCCTTTAAATAAACGAGGTGAAACCATGACGTGGAAGTACTGTAGTGTGTGATGTATTCGTGTCTGTGTGACTAAGATATTTCCTGTTTGTCATCTTATATAAATATGTTTGTGGAAGGAAGCGCTCATTGTTTGTATTGTACCTGAGTTATAGTGCAGTATGTAGGGTTAAAAAATGCGTTCCAATGAGTGTGGGTGCACTTGTTTTGATAAACTGTCTGTTGAGTGACAAAATGACTGTTAATGGGTGTTAAAGTTGCACTTATCTTGAACTAACAAGATAAAATGCCAAGAGTACATCTTTACAAATTTCAGGCAAAAGTTTGCTGCTTTGAAGATGCTAAAATAACTGTTTTGATTTCTTTTGGATGAGTTTCTTTGGAAGACAACATCGTTCATATAGTTACTTTTGTGTGTTTGAACAGTAGTGTTTATTTACGTAGCATTTTTTGTGTGATTGTATGTGTGGTCACAAATGTCCCCTGAAAGATAGTACTAGATAATAAAGATAATACCAGTCATTTTCACCTTGTGGGGACATGACAAAACATCTTATAAATGAAACAAAATGTTGTTTATGTGAAAAGGTTTGTGTGAGGGTTTGGTGTAGGGGATACAATATGCAATTTATACAGTAAAACATTTTTTGTGTGAATAAACTGTCCCCATAAAACATGGAATATATGTATGTGAAAAAATCTTGGAAATGGCTTCTGTGACACCCTCAACAAAATGTTTGGCATGCACCCCAGACGTAGATTGTGTGTGTTTGTGTTTGTGTGTGTGTGGGTGTGTGTGAATTATGGGTATGTAGAGGGTCACTATAACTCATAGGTCTTTTGTTCCTAACTCAGCCTTGAAGTTATTAATGGCCCAAGGTCAGCCCTTAATATTCCTTTCTGGATAAAAATAAACTTGTTCACAGGACATAGCACAAAGTTCATCCTTCACACACAGTCTCTGTCATTTTGCCAGGAGAGAAACGTTTACTGAACCAACATACTGTCCTATCTTTACTCCCAACAATTAATGAATATCACTACATTCAGTCAGCAATAGTTAGTGTTCCAAGAATTCATATGTTTCAAAACCACAATCGTCACTTACACAGTCTCAGGCTCTTTCTTGCAATTGGACAGCTCATACATGGTTATGTTTTATCAATACATAAAGAAATCTCAGTCTCTCTCTCTCTCTCTCTCTCTCTGTGGTTGCAAACTTATGTTTGAGTCCATTGCAAGTCAGTTTCGTCCATAACAAAGAGTGTTGTCTGTGTTATTTGTTCCCTGAAGCTTCTTGGAATCTCATTTTTGTTGCTATGTCAGCTTGGTTAAAAATTCTAAACAATGCTGAACTGGCTTTCAGGGTCAACATCCATTTGAAGAGACGTGGCATGACCGACCTCAGATCATCAAAATGAGACTAACCACATGAAAATCATGCAAACCTTACATCCTGATGAGCTTAACATAGATAACATGTCTAGTAGTGGTCCAGTCTCAGTAGTGATAACACAAAGTATAATGGACAGACCATCATCGCTATTATGGGTTTAAAGTCCAACTGTCTCCACACGTTGGCTTATTTAACCTGAACAAATGTACTAGAATGAGGCTGGCCAAGCATGCAGCTGTAGAGAAAACTAAAAAAAGGAAAAATAAGACGTCTCCATCCATCTCTGTCAGCGTATAGTGCTGACATCAGCCCCACAGACTCATTAGAGACCAGGTGGCAGTGATGAAAGCAGGTGAGGTACATTAAGGGTGTGTGTGTGTGTAATGCAGAAGGTAAAGTCAGGCTTGCTCTCTTTCATAAGGAAACCGCCATATAGAATGTCAACAGTGAGCAGGCACTTTTGCTGAGAAAGCAGTCTTCGTATTTTAAGATAGGGTAAGGACCTTGTGTGTGTGAGTGCCTCTCTCTGTCTCTCTCTCTCTCTCAAACACAGACTCCATTGTTTCTGAGTAAGGTCCAAATTGCTCCAGGAGGAAAGTGACCGCTAATGTTAAACCAGTGGGCTGTGAAGATAAACCGGTTGTGATCATCAAATGAAGAAGATTGTGCTCATTAATATTTCAATAGCTTTTGGTGTCACTGATCTGTAAGATATGTTAGATACTTAAGGGAACAGTTCACATAATGGAAATTCTGTCATAATTTACTTTCACTCTGTCCACCATCCCAGATGTATATAACACAAATATATTAAACAAATATATACATATAACTTAATAAACAATCCAGAAGCAGAATAAATTGTAAACTAGAGCTTATTTACAAGATGTCATAACTATCAATATCAATAATCTGACATCAAAATACATTAGATGAAATGTATAAAATCAATAAACCAATTACATATTCAATAATTTTGTTACATGACTAAACACTTTTTTTATCTGTTTTTAATAATGTTTTATTGGTAATTCATTCATTCATTCATTCAGTTCACCCTTAACCTCTGACCTGTGTCAATTCAGCAGATACTCGATGTGTAAACTTGCTCCCTCATTAGAGGTCTTAACCAAGAGATTTTTTAAGAAAGCTTTGAACAGATTATACATTATCCAAAATAAAGATGTATAAGCAAAATTGCACACACTCTCGCACATGACCTGCCAAAAATAAAATAAGCCCTACTTAGTGCAGTTGTGTAGGTCTTGGAACAGGCCAATGCCAACCCAGAACAGATGGACTGAAGGAGTGACGCAAAGAGAATGATGCGGGGAGAACTCACCTCCTACATACATACATCTCACCTCATCAGTCAACATTCCTGCATGATCACATACACACACACTTCAGTCTGACTTCACACACGCCCACACACTTCACGCACAACCACACTCAAGCCCTCCGTCTTACTACACCCTGATGGTGTTGCTGACCTGCAAAACTTTAAGAAAAACAGGATTGGCTGCCGGAGACAGTAGGCAGTAACGTTGTTCTTATTTATATAAGTATCATTAAAGTTCATGGAAGTCTGGCTGCAGAAATCCCCCATAATGCAACCAGAGCCCATTCCTCACAGACAGTCACTAAAACATGAGTGTTTCTCAGTCGGTGTGACAACCATTAGCATTCACGCATCAGACAATCGCCCCTCCTCTAAATGTGCACCTGTCAACCGATCCAGATGTGCACGTATATATACAGCCTATAATCTTGTACAGGGAAAGCATACAGACGTCTGGTATTTTTTGTACATTTTACGTCATTCTATCCCATTTAGACCATGGCAGCTACCCCCGAGGTTAAGCCCATTTGCGACAGGAGCCAGTTTTTGCAGCAAATGAGATTTAAAATCCCAAGAACACATTCCTATAGACCAGAACCGTTGCTAATGGGGTAAAATGTGGCACTAAATCAAGCGCCACACATATCATACGGGTACAGAGCAACGTGAGAGTGAGTAAATGATGATAGATTTGAAGTGTTTTGGTGCATCTGAACACAGCAGTTATGAGAAGTCCATCAATAGGCCGAAGCAACGCTGGCACCATCGCCTGTCATTAAGCCTGTGCCAAGCTGCATGTGAAGCTTTCAAGGGATGAAACAAGGCCTGAAAACAATTCAGAGAAGGAGTCTCTCTTCGGGGTTTACGCCACAGTAACACCCTGGGGAATAAAATTAACAACTTCTTCCCTAAAACTGTCTTACTCTACCCCTGAAGCAACAGTAAATCTGTCCGGCACGCTGTTATAACAAAGTGGCCTTTATTTGAAATTAACTAACAGTTGTGATTCTCTGACATCATGTAATGACAGATGTAAACACAGAAAACAAAAGGCTTTGTTTTTCTCCGGAGAAAGGAGGATTGCATGGCCCTCATCTCTTGATTTGATGCTGATGCATTTCATTTTCTCATAGTGTTTGGCATCGTTTTCAATATGTTTGCTCTCTTATTTCTGACAACCATTAGATGGAATTACAACGTAAACTAGATATTTCAGAATAAAACCTAATTGATGTCGTCGCATGCTATGGTGTTGCTATGCAGTTGCTAGGGTATTTTGAGTGGTTGCAGTGTTGTTGCTATGGTGTTTCCAGGTAGTCACTACTGCCAATTTTACACTGCAAAAAATAACTTATTTTCCGTTTTTGTCTTGTTTTCATAACAAATACCTGGACATTCTCAATCTCAAATACAGATAAAGTTACTTGTGAAGCAAATTACTTTGAAAATTGAGTCAATTTATTGTTCAAAATGCGGAAAGAATAATTGGCAATGGAGTAAGAGAAAATCTTGAACTTTTAGTTTATTAAATACATGAATATACTGAATTAAATGTATTATTCCAACCCATTGACATATTTTTTTTTAAACCAATGAGAAATTCATTTTCTGCATCATTGGTCTTAATATCATCAGCATCAAAAAGATTTTTCCATTTGGTTTATTGTCCACCAGAGAAAAATCCTCTTGAATCCACATAATATCATGATGCTTTTTATGCTTTCTGCATTTTTAGGGTTTGATATGATATTAATAGAAACCAATACCTCCTGAATCTAAAAAGAATCCTGCAAAGTGGTTAACTTAAAAATCCTAAAAAGTGGTAAACTAAATAACAGTTTCAGGTTTAAGCGTAAAAGAACGTTCTGCAAGCGGTGATGTTTCTCTAAATGTCTGTGAAAGAGATTGACCGCTCCTGTTTCAGTGTAGATATCCACTGCACTGTGTGTGGAAACAAATTGGAAAGTGTACAGGATGGAACACTTTCCTACAAGAGACAAACAGCCATGTGGTGTCTGTGGAAGATCTAAAATAAGCCCCGGGAGCATGTGTAACCATGTAGACCAGCAGCAGTACCTCCTCAGATGAGACGTTTCACACCGCAGAACCGCTTCCTCCCACACTAAGAAAACAGATGTTGAACAGAAAGAGGGCCGGCCCACTTGTCCTTTTTTATTAGGCTGAAACACAAAGCATACTGACCGGGATCCTCCTCCATTCGTAAAACTCGATCCACTTTCATGTCTTTGTCTGGTGACCTTGACTGACCTTTGCCAATACCCGTGTCACATCACTTCTGCCCTGCTCGCACAAGTTATATGAACTTGCTTTGGCAGTTCAGTAGCTGACCCTCTCTATCCTTCCTATCATCGCTGGACGCTACCAAATAAAGCTTGTCTGAACCACAAAATGTTGTTTGTGAGAGAGTCAGGCAGGGAGTGGATCATCTAAGCTAGCCGCACCAGCCACTCCAAAGACTGTGCAGTCATTAAAAAACCTCTCAGCTCAGCGGACGCGCCACCACAAGACATTCACAAAACAAGCTCAGGAAAACAACGCCTGTTTCATTTAGGAACTCACAAAATCAGCTCATTAACGCACAAGTAGGGCTAATTAACATAGCCATCAAAGAGAATGGCCTTTAAAAGCTAAAAGAGAACTAAAAGGAGAATATACCATAAAAACAGCCTTTAAATGAAAACAAAGAAAGGGAGCTGTTGTAACGTGTCCAAAATTGTCTTTTATTTTCTGTCCGGAAATTTCCAGATGAGTGCCTGTGAACTCAGTCTCTCAGAAAGTGAACGTAGTGAAATGCTCATTTTAAATATTTCAGATTCTAACTTTTGTGCTTAAAAGTTATTGTAAAATACTAACTTAAAGAATATTTATGACGTCACGTTTTAATTGTCATTTTGGGAACCATAAAAACCGTAGGCTTATGAACAAATCAATAGTCGTGCAATACTATGACGCCTTGGAAATTATAAGGTTCTGACATTTTTTTTGTCAAAATTGATTCATTTTTTTTATTCTGTGAGAATTTATTTACATAACGTAACATAATTTTTTGCCTTGGATACATTGTGGAACTTATTTTGGAAAAAGTCGATAATGTATAATTATGTAGGGAGAGTAATTGATTTTTTTTTATAAAGAGTGTCCTTAGATTTATTGTTATGCTTTTGCGACACATATTTTTTTCATGTATTTTTTAATCAAAGAAAAAAACATTTTTTTT
This sequence comes from Triplophysa dalaica, assembly GCF_015846415.1. Lineage (NCBI taxonomy): Eukaryota > Metazoa > Chordata > Actinopteri > Cypriniformes > Nemacheilidae > Triplophysa > Triplophysa dalaica. The sequence continues at coordinate 16,916,769 of NC_079545.1, forward strand.
TAATATATTTTATACAATAAACCTAAAAACATATCTTTAATTTTTTTGTGTGTGGATTTTTTTATAGCAATAATCAGCTACTTTTCATTTTTCAAACGAGACCAACCGTAAGTCTGTATTTCAAAGAATTCATGAGTTACCGCCATTTTAGTTCCAACATGCGTTTTCATGTGTAGGCTCAAAAAGGGCTCGGACAGTTAACAGGATAAAGATATAATGGTTATAGTTGTTGTCAAGGTCCAGAAAAGTACTTAATACATTGTTAAATTGGTCTATCTGCTCATAGTGGCTCAATTTAATAATTTTGAAGCAAAGAGAATACTTAATGTGCAAAAAGCAAACCAAAATAACGTCTTTATTCAATCTATTTTCTCTGTCTTGTCAGTCTATGGTGCGGGTTCACGAGAGCACTTGGACACATGCGCATTCAGTTGGGCAAAAAAATCTTCAATATTAAAATCATCAGACATTTTGCGAAGATCAGCTTACATACTGCGTCTGCTTTTAAACAAAGAATTGCACTTCCGGGTTGTCAGTTAGAATGCCGGCGTCTGCCCCAACCGAATGAGCATGCAAAGAAGTGCTCTCGTGAACGTGCACCATAGACTGACAAGACAGAGGAGATTATAACAATTAGAGACGTTGTCTTGGTTTGTTTTTTGCACATATAGCATTCTCGAAAAAAATTATAAAATTCTCAAAAAAATACAACTGATGCACTAGAGCGGATGGAACTATAGGAACTATAACCATGATGTCTCTGAGGAGGACTGAAAAATCTCTCGGATGTCCCTTAAATATCTTTATTTGTGATCAGAAGACGCCGGGAGGTCTCAAAACATGTTGAACGTCATGTGGGTGAGAAAAATATCACACAAATCTGATTTTAGGATGAACTTGCCCATTCTTCTAAATATCTTTCTTTGTGTTCAACCAAATAAAATAAATGTATTCCCCGGTTTGGGACAAGGGTAAGTGATTCATGTCAGAATTTTCATTTTGGGTTGAACTCTCCCTTTCATCTCTAGTGCCTCTGTTGTAATATCCTAGAGAGATTTTATTGAGTTCGCTCACACTGTGTACAAAGCAAACTCAAGTATTTTTGGCCACCAGCTGCATTGTAAGTACAGAATGATTTTTAACAAGACCTTCAGGCCGTATGAGCACAGCACAGATGGCCAGATCGCATCCCACCTTTAACCTCTCCAAAAATAACAAAAACATTTGGAGGTCCTCTACAACCCCTCCGTTACCACAGAAACATCATAAATATGGCGTCAAATCCAGAAACTATATCATTATGACAGCACGGTTCTCTTGGCCAGGAACTGAACGCACAGGAAGCACCATTCCAGCTTCCCCCTCCGCAAATCTCCTAGTCCCACAGATCAGAAAACTCCATTAATCTTTGCGGTTAAGAATTCACTCTTCAACTCATCAAACTGCGAGGAAAGAGTCTGATTTACTCTGCCCCATTTCACTCTTCGAGAATATCTACGCTTTAAGCCATGGAGTTGATTTCTCACTGAACTGTGTGTGATAGTATGATCCAATGTTTTGGCGTCTAGCGCTACAGAAACCTCCCACCTCACAGTTTCAGGCCGCTTTCTTTCCAAAACGTTGGACGTGCACGAATGGAATTTTGACAATCTTCATTTGAAGTGTTCGGAAAAGCTGACTTTTAGTCAGGAGGGTTGTGTTTAAAAGTCTAATGTGAAAGGTTGATGAGAGGTTTGGATTCGTCTCCCTAAGATTAAACGGAATTCGTAACAAAAGATCTCATGGCTGACCTCGACAGGTTCTGAGCGCACTCTCACATCACAATCCCTGTAGAAATGAGAATTCCACAACCGTTTCAAATTGAGGTACCTTTGATTTTAGTTTGCAGCCTTTAGTTATTGGTCCCTATCATGGTTTACACTACAGTCTCCTTTACGGAAAAAAGTAAACAATAATATAAATACGACAAGACGACCTTGAAACAGAACAGACTATGAGCAGAACACTGCCACAAAACTGACATTTGACAGACAACACATCAAACGGAGAACTGTAAATGGAGAATGCATTTGAAGGGTGAGATGAATGATGCCTTTCAAGAGTTGTGATAAATAGGGCTCATGTTATTAAATGAGATAAACTGTTCTAATTGCTTCAGAACACCTGTTGTCAGCTATTCCAAAGAAAAATAATAGCCTGCACATGTCAGCTCAGAATTTCACCCTGAGACTTTAGGATGTACTTCAATATGATTGTCTAAATAGGATTCAGATCCTCAGGAGTCGTAAATGTTTGCTTCTTTTGGAAAAAGGATCCGATCGCTATCGTGAAAAGGAGTAACAGAAATCAACAAATCATTCTCACCTTGCCTCCTCCCCTTCTATCTCAAAAACAAACACACACACACACATTCTCAGCAGCCGTGCTTATGGGTTTCGACATAAAAACTGTTGTTTAAAAAAACAACCAAACATACAAAAACACGCACTCAAATAAGAATAAATGCTGTCAAATATAAAACAGTTACACCATATCCACTAAAAAATATGTGTAATATGTGCAAAGACTTATCTAATCTAAATTCTTATCTGCTAAAAGGCAAGGCGACTGCCATTCAAATTTCATCCTCATAATTCAGGTCATTCCTAACTCGATTCATAATTTCCCTCAAGAGTTTATCAACTCTGCTTTCAAAACTTTGCTTTTGTTTGAACAGTAACACGTCCAACGATGAAACCAATGGGGTAAGTTTGGTATCTACCTGTATATATGAACAACAGCAGATGTGAGCATATGGAAACAATTATGTTACAACTATTATGTCACTATGTTATAGAGCTGCACAGTATTGAAGAAAGCTGCAACATGCGATAACTTGCCAAATAATGAGAAATGCAATATGCTATAGGATGATACAACACAGATCATAAACAGTTCTGAATTCCGCACACACCCATTGAACCAAGAGCATTTTGTGTGTCTGTGCATGTGTGCGTGCCAGTGTGTGTATAATTAGTTTTAAAGTAAGAGTTAAAGAGAGTTTAAGTGGTGGCTGTACTTCAGGGTGGCCATAGACTTCATTAAATATATTGCTGTCTTCAGAACAGTCGCTGTGTCTTTTGTGGTGATGGCTGGCCTAAGTGACAATGTTGCATGAGCAATAATACATCAATGTTTCCATGTGTTTAGCTCATTTAAAGCCCAATGAAAACATACAAAGCTACAACATTACAGGGATTGAAGCGGAGCTTTGCTCTAAATGGATCACTGTGCGTTACAGCGTTCAGTTTTTTTCTTGAGTTTTAAATAAGATCTGTTTTGTATCTCTCCTTTTTACAGACACCTGCCATGAGATGGCACACATACAAGAAATAGATATGAACACATCCTTGCATGCAGAGCAAACACGCACTTGCATACAGAGAAACCCAATCCTTGCGTGAAAGAATTCTGTCAACTCATGTGAACTGTGTGCTACACTTTCAGAGCTTCTAGCATCACACTAAAATAGGACAGCAGTACAACAGAACAAAGACACCTGTATACAGAGAAAGTGTTTGAGAACACAAAATACTTCAGAATAAGTTTGTTCTGAATTATTCATGAAATCAATCCTTTCAATCTTAAAGTGATAGTTGACCCCATATGATAATTCTGTCATCATTTATTTAACCTCATGTTGAACCTGTTAGACTTTTTTCTTCAGCAGAACACAAAATAAGATATTTTGAGGAATATTGGTAACCAAATAATGCCGGTATCCATTCACCTCTATTGTACGGACACAAAAACAGCAAGTCAATAAATTCTCGCCAACAATCTTTAAACGATCTTCTTTTGTATTCTGCAGAAGGGAGAAAATCATACAGGTTTGAAATGACGAGAGGGTGAGTAAATGATGACAGAAATTTCATTTTTGGGTGAACTATCCCTTTAAGATTTTCCACTATATAACAATGTGAGAAAGGACTAAACAGTCATTGAACACTAGTTTTACACTTCTCATTGCCTACAAAATGTTTATATGCTCTCCTACTTGTAAGTCACTTTGGAAAGAAGCGTCTGTCGAATGACTAAATTTTAATGTACTAATTGTAATAAAAAATAAATTGAAATTACAATTAAATGTGAAATAATATACTCAGTACTACACTTAAATCATTGAGTGAGCTATAGTTACCAGAGTCAAATAAATCTGAAAACAAAAGTTGCATTTTTACATGGGTTTTGATGCCATAGTTGCACATCTAAGACTACAGGGGACACTAGTGCATCATATACTATACTATTACTATACAACATATACTACTAGACATCCACTTTAAAGCAAAAATCGTATTTTCTTTTCTAAAAACTATAAAAACAGCTCAACTAGTGTTAGCAATACTGAGGCTAATACTGGACTTCATTCCCAGGAAAAATGTTGGTAAAATGTAAACCTTAAAGAGTTTTTTATTTACCCCCACATGTTCAAACTTGAATATGATTCAAAAAGAAGATATTTTTGAGAAATGTCTTTGTGTCCATAAAATGGAAGGGGCCAGTGTTGTTTGGTTACCAACTTTCTTCAAAATATATTCTTGTGCATTCTGTAGAGGAAAGTAAGTCATGGGGGTTCGGAATGACATGAGTGAGTAAATGATGAAAGAATTTTCATTCTGTGCACTGCGAATTGCTTGACATAAACACATCTGCAAAACACATTAAAAGTAAATTTGTCACGCTGGACATGGGAGGTTAAGAGGGACATAGAATTCCATGCAGTCTGTTTTCTTTATTACACAATTTGCCAAATATAGCAGCAAGTCATCTCTATGTTCCATATGTACAGAACATTTACATAATTCATACACATAAAGTGTACTGCTTATACTGAAACAAGAAATACTAAGTATGTATGCCCCACGTGTACAAATCCACTTACTATTTTAAAGCACAAATGTATCCCTGCATCTCATTTTTAGGAATGTCGTGTTGCTTTATGCGTTGATTTATTAAACTAGTATTGTTAACGTCTAAATGCCATTATAGGCTTGTGTATAGTATCTGTTTTGCTCATATAAAGATATCCTGATTCACATAGGGAAGATTTAAAATAAGACACAGCTCATCTCTACTCGGCCTAAGACTCATTATACGAGAGCAATGAGGTCCAGCCGACCCAGCTGTTTCTTTTAATGAAGCCGTCTGCATGGAGCTCTGGACATCATGTTAGTTTAACATGAATCTAAACATTGAGATGATCATTTACACTGAGTGCTGAGGTCAGTCTCCTCATAGCTCTCCAGGCTACTGGCTAAATGATGTGCGTGTTTACGTGTGCTTGAGTCCAGGCACCCACACAGATGAGTAGAAACAAGACAATAGTGAAGTTGTAAGCGCTGGAAGCGGGCTGTATTGCTATTTGCCAACAACTGTGTGTGTGTGAGAGAGAAAGAGAGAAGGGCTCTTGTTATCACCGTGACAGGTTTCTTATCTGTTTTCTCAGTTTCTGTTATCAGGACACACACACAACCTCTCATCTTCGCTCTTGTTCTGTGTGTTATCTAGACAGGTGTAATTGCATCTTATCTGATCACATCTGACCTCCAACTCTTCCTCTTTGTTTCTCTTTCCTTGTTTTACTGCATCTGGTCTGTATCACAGGTGGAAGGATTCCCAGTGTTGGTTCTTGAAGAACAATGGACAGTGAAGCGTCTTCTTTCTTGGCTAATCTGACAACACTTAAGCTGTTTGCTATGACTTTTCTTCACCTGGTATTAAAATCCCCTTTCCAGAATGTTGGTCCTCAGCAGAAATCCTTCTTAAATTAAACATCCAGGCTTTCTACACTGCAAGAGTGGCCTAATATGACACAGTGAGCCGGTCTTACATCATTCCCTCTTCTAACACAGGTTTCTTTCACTTTATTAGTGTGGACATATCAAAGACTTCTATTGTTTTCATACCAGGCTAATGATATTTCCAATCCCCAACTGTTACACTGCCCCTAAGGCTAACCGCCGTACAAATCTGTTGACATTATTAGATGTTATTAGATTAGCCAGTATTAAAGTACAGCATTATTTGGCACATCCGTGAGCTTGTTTTTCTAATGAGGACCACCTAAAATGATCTCACTAGTGTTGGACAAGTTTCATTTTATTTGTAGGGACATTTGGCTTTCACGCGAATAGCCAAACCTTCAAACACACTTTTAGTTTGAAGTGATGGTTCACCTAAAAATGAAAATTCTGTCATCGTTTAGCCACCCTCTTGTCATTTCAAACCAGTTTGACTTACTTTCTTTCTTTCACAAAATTCCAAGGAAGATATTTGAAAGAATGTTGGTAACCGAACCATAGAAGTACCTTTTGGTTCTAAAAAGAACCTTTAAAATTTGAAGAACCTTTCTGTTTCACAAAAGGTTCTTTGTGGCGAAAAAAGGGTGTTTCAGATTATAAAAGTAAGAAAGAGATGGTTCTTTAAGGACCGTTGACTGAATGGTTCTTTGAGGATACAAAAGAACCTTTTAAGCACCTTTGATTTTAAGAGTATACTCATTGACTTTTATTGGTTTTGTGTCCATACAATAGCAGTGAATGGGTGGCAGCGTTGTTCGGTAACCAACATTCTTTAAAATACCTTCTTTTGTGCTTAGAGAAAAAAAGTCATACAGGTTTACAATGACAAGACAACTCAGTAAATGATGACAGAATTATCATTTTTAGTGAACTTTCCCTTTAAGTCCAGTAAGGTTTCTCTCTCTCTCTCTCTCTCTCTTTCTCTCTCAAGTTCAAGAGTCACCAGCAGAAGCCGTTTATGGAGCGTGTGATGGAGCGCCTACAGTGGGAGTTCACTTTCAGCCAAAACTACTAAATCTTTCTGGCCTGCTGACCTTTAATTTTCCTGTTAAAAGAGGCAACATCCATTCAACCCTGACACAGCAACTTTTCACACGGCTACATCACCTTGCCTATGCTGTGTGTCCTCTTTACTGGCGTTTCTGTCATTCCAAACCTGTATTACTTTCTTCAGCAGAACACATTTTGAAGAATGTTGGTAACCAAACAACATTGGCCCTCATTGACTTCCATTGTATGGACAAATAACCACTGACACATTTTTCAAAATATCTTCTTTTGTGTTCCACAGAAGAAAGGGTGATATACAGGTTTAAATGACTTAAGGGTGAATTAATGTTGAGATTTTTTATTTCCAAGTGAACTATTCCTTAATAATACTCAAAATAATAAGACCCAATATTATTTTATAGCACAACAGTCTCCCACTTCTCCCTATTCTGGCTTCCGCTTGACTCTCCGGAGAATGCTACGGCACAGACGCATACAAACACTCTCCAAACACTCTTTTTAACTGACATAAAGCAGACCAGGCCAGTGAGTGTTAGGTGAGATAGATAGAGAGACTTAGAATTCCCACACAATTCCACAGCCCATTCCCATCAGTCTCTCTCTCTTCACAGATCTGAGCTTATATCTTAAGAAGCCACTTCAGCAGAACATCCACACAGCACTGTGTTTGTGTTAATATAGGGGTGGATGAAAGATAGAAGGATAAAGAGCTGTGCTGGGATGGAAGAGCAGGCCAATGAGGGGATATTCAAATGCAAGAGGAACATCAAACAGCCGTGCGAGACTTGTAGGACAACACACCCAGATTCTTCCTGGATGGTTAGTCAAAATACATGTGTGAGTCAAACCAGAGGGTCACTGGAGGTCAGGTCGCTGAGGAATAGTGCTATGGAGGGTTTTAAATGGATACCAGACTATAAATGAATGGGAAATTCACTAGTTGTGGCTATTTGTATTTATGTAATGAAAATGTTTTCCCGTCATCATTTCAACGAAGTAACCAACCTTTTTTGACTGTATAACAATAAATCATTTATAGTCTTTGCATGTCTGCCATATTAATCCAGCTGCAATTTGATTTAAGCAGCAGCTATATTACTAAATAATTGAACAAGACAAAATATCTCTTTCCTACTCAGCAATTTTCATTTTATCAGCTACCCCCCAGTCGGCTCATTTAACTCATAAACCCTTTAAAGAAAACAGGGCGGTTGAGCTAACCTATAAAGCTTTATGAATACAAATGACTTCACCCAGTGGGCAGATTATGAGATAGTATGGAAAATGAAATCATGCTGCCTCAGCAGGAAAATGTCTTTTCCACATATTGTTGATGGGGTTGCGGGGTTATCATAATTAAACAAGACATGATGTATGCAGCGCCAAAGCTACTAGACATCTGAACACTGTGGGCGAAGAACTTTTTTATCTTTAAATCTGATGCGACTGGCTGAAAGTGTCTGACTTGTGGTCGTGGCCTGATTGAATGCTATGAAATCTCCAGAAACCGTGCGACCTCCGGGAGAGGAACCGATATGTAAGGTCGGTGCCTTTTCTAGTGAAGCCATTTTTACGTAACTCCACAAAAACGATATATGCAATATACAGGTATATGAAAATGCAGTTACATACTATGTAAAATAATTGACAAATGTCTCATGAAATGTTACTTTTGGTTACTTATTAACTACAAAAATCCATGATTCCTGATTTAGCTAAATTACCACTAACCGTAAATGCAGGGCCAAGCTAGTATTCTGCAGAAATGCATGTATTGAATTTGTACCAAATAATATAAACACTGCTTTGCGCAACCTTCTGCTGTAATGTAATATGAGGTAATGCAAAAACAGTTGTTCTGAACTGAAGAAATCAAAAAGGCTGCATGAGGTATAAACATTTACAATATACTGTATGTGGCACCACTGGGTTCACAAGCAAGCATGTGTAAAAGAAGAGTCGGGTGTGGTGCCCATTTGTGGGAGCTGGGCCTCTGGTTTGGCACTGGTTCTTTGAGAACATAGAAGAGCATTAAAAAAAGAGAAAGGAACAGAAAAAGAGGGTCTGGAGTTATAAAATATAAACAAGAAAATTAATGAATAAATGAGAAAGCATTGCTGATGCTTCTATGAAAAATATAAATGATACTGTGCAGAAAGCAGCAAAATCCATACACAGATATTTTGCCGTATTTCTTTGTAACACGGATTAATAAAGTGTACACAAATAAACCGTCGCACCTAGCGTTTGTCCCATCCTATTCAAACTCATTTAACATCCTATTCCTCTAATAGATAAAAGTGCTACTTCTATTGACAGAGAAAATAAACCAAGGATGAATTAACATAAAGAACTAATGATGAAATTAAATTAAAGAGGGAGTAAGAGAGAGAAAGCAATAAACGGATGTCCAGATGTCATGAGAAGGGAAACTGGGACAGAGTTTGTTTATGGTGAAGGAACGCAGGTCAACAAAAGGCAAACAAACACTAGATGAGATTTATCATAATTCTATGAAAAACTGATAAACAACCATTCAATCCTTTCAACGAATGAAAAAACAAATGTCCATTGGGTCAAATAGACATATGAAGGCACAACAAGCAATGCCCGGAATCTGGCACTTTGCTATCTTTGTACTAAGAATTCCAAGAATATGGCGATTTATAGGTTTAGCAAACCAACCTAATCCACAAAGCCCTAATGATAGTGTAAAAGCCAACTGGGCTGGACCGTATCACTCAGACACTTAGAGGTTCACCGCTGAGATCTTATTCACATTTTGGTCTGGTGCAGGGCAATGAGAAACAAGTCCTGAAACAGACACAACCTCTCCTTAAGACTCAAACCTTTTCCAGAAATATGTACCACTCTCAGACCACAGATTGTACATGAGATACAAATTGATCACTGTTTTTGGGCGGCTTCCATAAAAGAAAACCTAAAAACTTGTTTGTGTAGCCCAGAAGAGCAACTAGCTATCATGACAGTTGTTAAGTTAAATATGGGCTTGTTTAAACTGAATACACAATGTCCTAGTTAGGAATAGCAGCTTGTCGCAGTCTGACAGGCCTCTTTGTTTTGCCCAAAAACATTCAAGTTTGTTAACATAGAACTGAAACTATAGAAATCTATTGGAAATGTTCCTATATTTCTTCTTAGGTCCACAAGTAATGTTGATCATTTCTGGAACAAAAATGAGAATTAGTTTTACGTGATCATTTGATTTTCATTCTGACACTTAAAATTAAACAGGCTGTTTTTTGGCTGAAACTAAGACTAAACGTAGGCCTACAGTAAATACCCTCTTTGCTGCCGACTGCTATCAGATCCAATATAGTTGGTGCTGTTATCTTTCAATATCGGTTTCTTTACAAAGCCTGAATTACATTTTGACAGGTTTACCAAAAATATGCTCAAATGTGTCACACAAACATTTACGTGTTGGAATGACGTGATCAAGGACCTTGGGAAAAAACAAACCTCAGCCACTCATTTCTAACATTGGGACTCATGCCAGGAACAGCATGTTTGATGAACTTGTCCACATCATACACTTTGTACTAGTTACACGCCAACTTCTGCTCATGTTTAGAAAAAAAACATCCTAATGACTTCACTGCATTTATCCCTAAATGCTGAACAGACTCAAGATTCAGAATTTGCAGCTCATATTTAAGCTTGCAGTACACCTATCTCTTATTCCCAAAAGGTCAATATAGCAATTTCTTTATCAAAACGTCTATTTTTAAAGTCATTCGATTTATTTATATAACACTTTTCACAATGTGCATTGTTCCAAAGCAGCTTTACATGAGCAAATAATAAAACAGAAAAACACAGAAAGGTAAAACACAGCACAGTGCATGGGGTTTATATACCAAGCAAGATCATTCTAATAAACAATATCTAAAAAATAAATAAACAAATGCAGTTTATTTTTTTAAAAATTCAAAAGAGAATGAGAAAAAACTGCAATCTAAACACATCGTTTCCTCTGCCAGAACTAGCACACCACAGAGAGAGACAGAAAGAGAGATTAACTTATTTCTGCCTTGATACCTGGCAGCAGCCAAAGGAAACGTGTGCATTTTCCCTCTTCTTAAGTGTATCCTTCACCACGCTGTTTCGCGGCGATGACAGAGAGGGAAACCATATCGTGATAAAGAAAAAGAGACGGAGAACCCTATTCTTACTGTATTTCCACAAGGAACTAAAACCAAATTCACGATTATTAACTTGCGGCATGTCACAAAGTCATCTTTTAATGATTTGAAAAGATCTTATTTTGAGGTGTCTAGAAGAAACAACATGGCCTTGAGTAAATGTGACCCTGGACCACAAAACCAGTAATAAGTAGCACGGGTATATTTGTGTCAATAGCCAACAATACATTGTACATGTGTCTTTTATGACAAAAATCATTAGGATATTAAGTAAAGATCATGTTCCATGAAGATAAATCCTTTCCATAAATATATCAAAACTTAATTTTTGTGATTTTATGCAGCAAAATCGCAAACAAAAATGGCCATAAACACACCTACAAACTTCGCTTGCTGCTGCCCGCTCTTTGGGAATTACCCGTTCAAGTTTGGTATCGCTTAAATTTTCAGCTTTCGGGTTCATCTATTCTCCTTAACGTCATTCAAGCAGTAAGCCTATATAGAATATAGAAAAAAGATAACTGATAATAAACTGATAATAAGAATCAGTTTCTTCTTAGCAACGGCCAACTATGAGCCTCTGATGGACAATTTTAGAGCTAATTTTCTTGCACCCTTCGATTGCATCTCCCAAATATTTTCCTATCCTAACAAACCATGCATCAATGGACTGGTTTTGTGGTCCAGGGTCACAAGAGGTATAAGAGAAATAGACCGATGCCAAAAAAGGAAACCGATTGTCCAGCTACCTAGATATTTCAGACAGTTTATCTGCTGTGAGAGAAGCTGAGTCATTCAAAGCCCCAACAGCAGTGTTATAAATACGACAAGCATGTCATTGACTTCCACATAACTGATAAAGGGTCGAAAAAGGGAACGGTCTGTTTCAGGTTTATTTTAGTGAGGGCAGCTCTTTATGACAGATGACGTGGAACACATACAGTAAAAACAAAAGAACCAATACATACACCCTCTAGTCTTTTTAAAATGAAGGCATCTTCGGCCTTTTTTTATCATGCATTATGTCACAGCATGCAGTCTATTAGAGTGATTTACTACCTGTCTGTCTGCAGAAAAAAATTGGCAGCAACACATACGGACAAGTGTGAGTATGTGTGAGCAGTGAAGTTTTTTAGCTTTAAGCTGATCATTTGTAGTTCCGGCTCTGTACAGATTTAGAATACCACTGACATTCTAGAAAGTGTATTGTTGTTATTGTGGCTGATAGGTGACAGCTCCAATTTTACAATCTCCATCAGTAACTCAAAAAAAGTCCTTGTTCATGACATTCAGATGATTGTGAGACCGTCACCTTGGTCTGAAGCTTAAGCCCCAGAAGAGCTAAAGGAACTTACTCATGCTGTCAGTCATCAGGCAATAATACACAGACACACTTTTTAAAGGGACAGTTCACCAAAAAATGAAAACCGCTATGTGGTTTTCCTTTTTCTTGGAGCCTAAATCCTTTTTGGAACGCAAGACTGAGACCTGTGGGATGGTTTGGAATGCAGCTGAGTAAATGAAGAAACATTTGTAATGTTTGAATGAACATTACCTAGACACACAAAACCTTTGCATATTATACATAAAGGTACAACACTTACTCAGTGTCTGAGTGCAACAGGGACACACATGAAATGTATTGGTTTTAAATTTCCTGCCGCTCATGATGGATCTCTTTCCAACATTGATTCGGTCTGTTAGAATGAAGTCAGCATCACATACATATGTGTAGCACGAAGATCGCAACATGGTCAACAATTAAATCTATGTTTGGCATTTTACTTTCATATTCTAAGGAACCAACTTAATATCAATTGTTGCACACATATATTTTTAAGAATTGAATGTTGTGTATGTATAATTATGAGTAAACTCGAGTAGGCTTTTAAGATATGTGCCTTTTCGATATAATATTAAAGTTTAATTTACTTAAAAGTTGGCTACATCTTCTTTTGTCTTCTGCAAAAAGAAAGTTGAATGACATTATGTTGAGTAAATTATGACAGAATTTAAATTTTTGGGCAAACTATTCCTTTAATTTGAATGTACAAAATTCCTCAGAATTGACCTAAAAACAGCTCAGAACACATCTGCAACTAAATAGCAATATCTTGGCAACCACCCTTAACCCCCTAGGACTTTTGAACAAGAAAGCACCTCAATTTTTCTCTAGAAATCTTAAATTATCTTCATGGGAACAGAAATAATACCTTTCACCTTTATTTTCGAACTATAAATTCAATCCGACAGTCCTCAATGCACAACTGGGAATCGCTACAATTCTATTGTAACACAACCTCCCTGCGGTCAACTGGGTTCTTACTAATCCTTTTATCCTATAAGTTTCAACAGCAGTGCTGCAGAGCATGACTCTAATAAGCATGTCTGTGTGTGCGCGCATGTAGAGCTCATCCAAATCCTCTCTCTAATCACAACCATTTCTATTCCTCTTCCTGTCTCATCCACCACGTCAGCGCACACAGATCCAGACATATACACACAAACACGCGCTTACAGTACAAATGTTTGCAAATTAAATCAGTGCAACACAGGTTTGTGTTGGTTTGCTGTTCTGCTTAATCAGAGGCTCAGCATTAAGTAAGCTCGAGGAAACCACAAGTAGAATATCAGAGTGACATCATAACCACACGGAGCATTTGAAGACGTTTGCGGTCGTCTGTCTGTCTATCTCAGACAACCACAGAAGTGAGCTGGAGAGAAGAGGAGGTGTGGAAACATGAAGAAAAAGAGACTTTATAGTCATTAATATAACACACAGGACTGCTGTTTCATGTGGCAGACGCATGGTAAAATTTTACTGGCTCGTTTAAAAATACAACAATAAAACCAAACAAATATAACACAATTTCACGCTCAAGTTAAAATTTTTAACTTGAGTGGAAGACGCGATTGACTGACATTCTCCGGCAATTTCACCGCCCAATTTACGCCATTCACGTCGCCCTGCACAACTTTGCGTCTATTCGCGTCTTTGCATTTAATTCGGGTTTGGTGTGAACACATCATAAGACGTCGTCACCTGTTCGCTTCTTTGTTGAAAGAGATCAAACTGCTCTTCAGAGCAGGTTGTGTGTTCAGGGCTACCTTAAAAACAACATGTCCAATCTCATGAAAGGGGACCCGCAATGTATGTAGATAGAAGTAGCTCATTCTAAGGTAATAAAAACATAACGCTTCATTATGTACGGTCTTTAGAAACCTCTTAAGACATAGTTATGTACATTATCTTGCATTTCTGTCAATAGATCCTCCGAAAATTACAAACTGGACCTTAAAATGGAAAAATATTTTCCAGGTACAATGTTAAAAATTGCATAAAGCTCATTTGCAACAAAATGTGAAAAATGCTATATTAATAAAACCATACTGAATTGACGTTTATAATAATAAAACTTTAACCGCAAAAGTTACACAACGAAAAGCAATTGAAACAGCAAACACAAGCAGTCAGGGTAAAGACAAATAAAACGTCTCTTCTACAAATATATAATTTCCTTCCTACTTCTCAGTTAATTTGTTTCTTTCCATCTCCCGTGCTGCACTTCCTCTGGTGGGGCCCTGTGCCATACAGCACTTCCTGTTTGACATTATGTGGTGGGATGTACATTACTGGGCCTGTTAAACTTGAAATTCTCAGTTCTAAACGAGACGTTGAACAAGCACAGACACACATTTCAGCAGGTGGGTTATGTTGCCCTGCACATTGACTGGAACTACGGAAAGGAACGTCAGCTCATAGAAGCAGCAGAGCACAGAACGGAAAGGAAGGGAATAATTATATTAATAATAAACAATATACAGAACAGGCATAAAGATTTTGGAATAATAAACTGCTTACACGTTGAAACCTACATAACTTAGAATCACATGGGAAAATTGTGTAAAAGAGTTGTGAGTGAGATTTCACAAGCTGCTGATGGACAATTCATAGTGTGTGCTCAGAATTTGTGTCAGAAATGTGCTCACAGTGTGCGCTCAAATCTATGTATTACTTATTTGCTGCCATGCATTCTGTACAGTGTAAAGGATGTTCTCTAATAACCCACTGATCACTTTCACAAACGACAAACACACAACATGTGCACAACGCACTCCTTGACACTCCCATATCCCACACACACTGACACATAAGCAATGCCTTGCTTGAGGAACATAGACACACAGCAGCCACACAACAGTGCTTCACTAACACAAAGACCTCAGGCTTTGGCCCCTTCCCAATTCATTAAGCAAATCTTAAGTCATACCAAAAAGGGGTCTTAAAAAATAAATCAGCTCACACCCTCTCACAACTGACAGCCTCCTCTGCGAGGGTGCATAACTAACCAATGTTAGATGCGCAAGAGCTTAGCGCGGAACCCCTGATAAGCCGAGTTGATCTGTGAAAACACAGATTACATTTCTGTGGCTTTAGAGCGAGCGTTGAATGCCTGTGAGTCGTGCGTCTAATTAGCGCATCAAAAGCGCACTGCATCGCTTTGGCCTGAGGGGCGGGGTTTGATATAGGGCCCTTCACACTTCTGTGACAGGCGTGTTAATTCAACACGTCCTCCCACACGACAAACACACAAGCTGCTCATTTCCCCTCGACTACTCGGTGGCTGTCAGTCCCTCTCTCACACACACACATTAAAATGAAAAGAGTAAAATGTGAATGAATAAACATTTCAAAATGATTCCTCAATAATTTATTTAAAAGGAACACTTAACGTCTGTGGAGAACTCTCCCTTCAAAAACATTCAAAGATACAAAGGGGGAAATAATGACATGTTAGGTCAACAACATGATCTGAAATAATAAACTCAGGCAAGAGGAGATATGATTGAACAATATTTTCAAATAAAGCCTTTACAGCATTTCATTTTCCAAGATAATACATGATGTAATCATGCTTCATCTTTGGCCTTTTAAATAATATTTTGTATTTTACATGGGTGGGGGATTATTTTTGTTCAGTGTGAAAGGAGATCTCCATCAAGGGTTTTCTATGATTAAGGTTTACTTTTTCATATAACTGACACTTTTAAGTGACTTACACAAGACGAAAAAATAAGCTAAACAGTTGCTCAAGAAGAGTGTGAGAACATTAGCTCCTAAAATAATTAATTCGTCCAACTGCAAGACACTTAACCCAAATTTGAGTTTTTTACCAAACACTTATCAAAAGTGATGTATATTACAGTAAAGAAGAATAGAACAAAGTTAAAGAAAGGGCAGAAAGCAGTTAATAGGAAACTCTGCGGGCTGGAGGTCTGTGAAAGACACTTGTGAGCACTTCCATCTGTGAGCACTTAAGAGTAACGGCTCATCTGAAATACGTACACATACCAGTGTATTTAAGAAATGACAGTAAGACAATATCATAACTACTCACAGAACACAGTTGAACTCAGAACACAGTAATAACTACACAATACACCAAAATGTGTCAAAAATTACATCGTAGGTAGTCCTCAATAGTAAGAAAGGTATAAATTAGGCAAATCCTGATTGCTGTACATACTCGATCATATTTTGTCTCCAGAAATAAGCTAAATCTGACAAATTTGTCCAGTAGGAACATTTGAGATGTACTCACTTGTAAGAACACCATAAATTAAATACATATAATTTATGATTAAATAATGAATAAAACTAAATTCAATAGAATGTCCCATTTTAGATAGTCAAGTTAAAGTCTGTGTGTGTGTTTGAGAGAGAGAGAGAGAGAGAGAGAGGGTGGGATTCTGATCTTAATAAAATTACTTTAGATAAAATGCTTGACATTTCCTTCAAATATGTTTTTGTGCCTTATCAGTGAGAAGTCATATAATGTTTACACTACTTCAGACGACGCCAGTCAGACAAAAAATGAAAAAGAACAAGAAGGGGAAAAAAAACATTCCTCAATCCACAACAATACACATGAATCTCTTCACTTTAAAGCAGCTTAAAGCCAGCCCATTAAATATAAACCCGATACTGTAACTCATGCTTTACAGAGAAGGAAGCTTTCTTTTTAATGCTCTTCCATAACTATTAAACTACCATTGTGCTTTAAGACTTTAATGCCCATAGACAGCAATGTAACTGACTATCTGTGCTTTAAATGATGGTTGCATTGTCGTCTATGGGGCTCCAGGTCTTCATCAAAACTATCTTTTATCTTACGTGTACCTATATCTTACTAAAGGGTAATAGATAAAATGAAACTTCATGAATGAACTACCCTGGGGTATCCCTTTAAGAAACTACTGGGGTTGTACGTGACAGAGAAGGAGAAAGACAGAATACAGCTGTCTGTTCCACTCGAGGGTGTCTGTGATCACAGTCTGTCTCACATGGTCCTGATAAGACGCTAGTGTTCACAGTCAGTATCCAATATCCATTTCATCATCCCTCTCTTATGAGGAACAGATAGCACTTAATTCACTCACTTTATCTCATTTCATGGATATCAACCGCCTTTGGGGTATTTTACTGTGAATATGTTGCGTGAATTGCCTTTTGGTTGGCAGTGGGCCAGTTTGTCGATGTAGTTTCCTTTTTGGATAGAAAGTGAACTAATTCCCCAAATGAAGCGATTATTAGATCCTTTTTAATCCCCAAATTCTGATTTGCATTCTTGGCTCAGTCAAGCTCTCTAAACTACATATTCATGTCAGCTACTAGTCAAAGGGTTAAAATCTACAGTCTGTGAGATGAGTATGAAACAATCCTTCATTAACTGCACAGTGTGGGTTTTTTATGTGATCTAAAAGCACGTAAGGGAATAGTTTGGACATAATAAATGCATAAAAACATTTAACATTTAAAAACAGTCCCTTTGAGAGCTATGAGGACATTTTCAGTGAATTATCATTTAACCTTTGGATTGTTTCACACACAAATCTATTGTCTGATTCATAAGACTTTGAATATAGTGCCATGTTATAGTATGACAGCACAAGTTGTCATTCATTTGATCACTTGACATTCTTTAGAAGATTTATACCTCAATGTCTCACAGAAAAAGACAATTATTCATGTTCAATTTCAATTTTGGGCTGCAATTTTTCTTTAAATTTACTCTGAACACTTGACTGGAACATGCTGAATGTGCATTCTACACTTCATTTAAAAAATCCTCTCTTCTACTTTGTTCACTTTCTCGTCGTTCATAGGACGGTATGTGTTATCGTATCATTGCTTTCCACAGTATGATGAATAGCTTCCTCGTTTTCCTCTCTATTGGATGAAAGCATCTACTAAATGCCTAAAATGTAATGTAATGTAAAATGTCCATCATAAGGGACCACTTTACAATAAATCAAACATAACATAATGAAGATGATTTGGGTAATTGCTTCTGTTGTTACCCGGAGAAGATAAAGGGCTCCAGATGGACAAAGCCGTTGGCAGTGGAATAAAGAAACTACACCCTGGTTTACAGACAGGAAGCAACGAATACACAAACAAACACAAAATAGACCTCATAACAGACATAAAAGATGAACAAACTCTCACAAGAACTTACAAGGCACATTAAAGCATAAACTGCCTAGAAATGTGAATTAATGTTCACTCAAAGATTTGCAACCCTGATTTCCAAATTGAATCATTTAGTTGTTTTTCTGTGTCTTTTGTGCATTATAAGTTGCCCATGCATGTATTAGACATGAAAAGTTGCAAAAATTAAAGAGTTGAAACAAAAGATGCCTTCTATCTAAAAGCGAATGCTCACCCAGACCTACCTGAAACGCCTCGTGTAACCACACCCCCACAAATCACGTCAGTTCCTGAAATGATTTGACAAAGACCGCCCAAATGTAAACGCTAGTAAGGTAGGCGTACCTATCAGTACAATTGCTTTGGAACCTGATGTGCCAAATATGGTAAAAGGCGTTACATTTCCGTCACACGCTTGCAGTATTCAACCAATCAGTACACTCTGGTTAACTGGCCAATCATAGCACACCTAGCTTTTCAGAGTGATGAGCTTAAAAAAATCCAGACGTTTCAGTGAGGTGGGGCAAAAAGAAGATACAAACATGCAAGGTATGTGGAAAATACAGCGTTTTTTAACCTTAAATCGTGTAAACACATTGCATTACATTTAAATCAAACGATAATATTCGTTTTAGCCGTGTCATATGACTCCTTTAAAAAAGTCCAAATGAAACTTCACTCAACTCAACTTTTTTTCTTTCATACACATGAAGAGTTCTGTCGGTACAGCTGCATCAACAACAGTGAAAAGAGATTACCTTTGACCAAGTCAGACAAGACCAAAACTTTTTTCATGAAGAACAAATGATGAAGATAGAAGGAAATTCAGTTAAAAGCGACAATTCACCCCCCCCCCAAAAAAAATCTGTCATCATTTACTCATCCTCAAGTTGTTCCAAATCTGTAGAAATGTATTTGTTCTGGTGAACACAGAGAAAGATATTTGAAAGAATGCTTGTAACCAACTAGTTCTTGGCCATCAATGACTGTCAATGAAAAGTCAAAAGTGCTCCAGAACTGTTTGCTTTCCTACATTCTTCAAATAAATCTATAAATAATTGTTTTATTTCTTACTATGGAAGTCAATGGTGGCTAAGAACCTTTGGTTACAAGCATTCTTCCAAATATCTTTCTCTGTGTTCATGTTCCTAAAAAAGTTTAGTTTGACAACTGGTCCAGACTGGATGTAACCTGGTCAACCAAAACGGACTTGACCAAGATCTGGGACCAGTTTGTTACAATGTTCCAAACTAGCAGCTAAAGGTGGATTTTCCAAAAGAAGAGGAGATAAAAGGAGACCAGAGGAGAATCTCATGGCTGCTGTCTGGTCCTCACAGTTACTCCCAGCACGACTCACATTAAGCTCTGGCTTACTGTCAGTGAACGGTGCCAAACACACACACATCTACACACTTTCAGTCACACAGTAAAGCAGCCAGAAACAGCACGCAGACACACACTAACATCAATCCCACACTCATTCGCTCACACACACTTTTTCACTGTCTCAAAATAGCCATAGCTCCCAATGTCTCGTCGTTTGTCTTCTCCACTATTTGCTGTCCTGACAGTGCCGCATGATTTACAAACAGACAGAAGAGCAAACGTGTAGAAGTCAATGTCAAAGTGAGATGTGAGCTTCAGGGCAACACATCAGTTGTGTGGTGGTCTGTTCATGTACATTAAGTAACACTTTTGCAGACCTCAAACACTTGTGCATCATCTCCCACACGCTTTAGTTTTTCGGTGAGTAACAACACTAACTTAACAACATGTCACCATCACTGATTTATTTTGTGTCAGAAACACGCTGCTATGATAGCTAAAATACTTGATAACTATAGTGGACCAATGGAAAGTAGATTGAAATAGCTCATTCTAAGATTATAAAACATAACGCTTCATTTTATAATGTCTTCATAAAGTACACCTCTGAAGACATAGTTATGTTGCAAAGCGGAGTGTCTTGTATCACACTGAAGGGTCTTATTTCGCGATAACACTTAGCTGCTTGTACATTATCCTGCAGGGCTACTTGCCAAAGGAGAAAAAAGTTTGTGCGGAAAAGCTGTTTACTTTCGGTTTTAAGGTCAGAAATGACGTTCAAATGTCACAAACAGGCAATTTGGTTTAATCATTTGTCAATTTGATGTCATATATGTTAATAAAATACATATTTATATTAAATTAATAAAAAACCTGTCAAAATGATTTGCTGCATCCGGGTTTTATTAGTTTTGAAAGGTTGTTATATGGGAATAATAAACCTGCAAACGTCACGACTGGCCAATCAGAATCAAGCTTTCTAACGAGCTGTGTAATAAAATATGATAAATACTGAAATTAATGATTTTATTAACACTACTGTATGTTTCATTATTTCGCACACACAAAAATACTAGACATTGTTTTTTTTTCAATATTGATTTCAAACCTTGTCAAAGTTATATTTTCACAGAATGTTCTTTATGTAATGTAGGATGGTTTAATGTAGAAAACAGTAAATAAAAAAAAAAACTTGAGCTGGGTTTTTACAGGTTTTGTCAAATTAACAAAAATATCACCCCTTAAAGTAACATCTTCCACAATACTGACTGAGAGACAAAAAGATAACCTAAAGATTCCTTTTTAACAAAGGTTTTTAGCCCTTACCTTCCTCACACTGAGATCCGCTGTATCCAGGACAACATTTCCACTCCAGAGAGGTGACGGTGCGGTAAACAACTTTATAGGATGGACGAACCACAGTGCGGTAGCTACAACAAACACGTGCAACTGTTAATAAATGTCTTAACAAAGACGGCAAAGCTACAAAAAGATACATTTGTATGGACCTCCCACACTGATTTTACATAAAAGTTTGGGTAAGTAACATAAATAGTGTTGTTTGCTCAATCTGTCAACATACGTTAGATATCAGAAATGTATTGGGGTGACATGGTTAAAATCGAAAGATACATGTTTGTAGAAAAACATCACACATTATAATTTCAGTACAATGTGCTGAAGCTGTTTTTCTGAGAAGAACAACGAAAACTTTCACATCCACTGTGAGGTCTCCATGAATGAAAGCTCATAACGAGAGATCCCCAAAACCAAATCTATAAGTGTGTGTGAATAGTAAACTCACCTTCCCCCGTTGCATCCCTGAGGCCACCTGCAGGTCTGGTAGACTCTCTGAAGAGTGGTTCCATTCTGCACCTGACACGTCACTGTCTTTGAGACCGTTTGCGGACACCAGTTCCTAAGAGAAATATGAGCCACAGAGCTCCATCAGACATTGGATGCTTCTAATGACATAAGAATAACAAAGCAAGTCCAAACACACCACAGCTGGACATAAAATCTATTCCAACAAATATTGAAAGAAGACCCACACACTTAAAAGTGATCGGTGTTTAGTGTTCTCTGCAGGACGTCAGAAGAAACCCTGCGTGTTTCAGTCCTTCTACGGTCTCCGCGTGCTTTTTCAAAGCACTTTATGGTGTTTACGGAGGTTAAATGGCCCGTGAGCCCGGCAGGAGAGTATTGTCAGCGATGTTTATTTTGCGCTCTTCCACTATCAATACACATCCGCCCATTTTTTATTCTTTCCGCAGGACTACAAGCGGGTCAAGTCACGGAGGGGGACGGAGGGGATGGGCGAGTGACTGTAGGTTCCTCGGGCTAGATTTAAGGCAGCTTTTGAAAACTCGAGCCAAAATGCTTTAGTCCCCGGGAGAAGACTGGCTCTTTTGTGCTGCTTTCTATCATTCGAAAAAGCTGCAAAACATTTTGAGTTGCATAAAAAAAGAGCTTAAAATGAGTCACTGGTGGTCGAAAATGTCAAAAGCGTTTTAATTCAGCACAAAAACCTGCGTCTTATTCACTTAAAACACCAATCTGGTTTAACTAAGCACAAAATGTATTGAAATAGAGCTGGGTTGTGTTTATATTCAGTCTTTGCCTTTATTTCTATGTAGAGTAGCAAATAAACAGCGCTGTCTGTATGCTCAATTCATTCAAGCAGACATTTACTTTCATCCGCTGTTTTTAAAAAAAAATAAACCCCAGTAATCTTTCAAAATTGCTTAGGAAAGAGTTTAGCCTCTCCGAAAAATTTCCCTCTGTTTTGAAAAGCTTATTCTGAGTAATACGCTTCTGTTTTCATTTTATATATAAAAGCCCGACTGCCCCAAAACATGAATCCATGCAGGACAGCTTCTCAGACCTGACACAGAAATGGGCTCCAGGTATGGTTTCAGTCACGCTCTTATTGTTAAGTGGAAAATGCAGGCAAGAGAAGCAGACCTGAGAGATAAAAGTCATCTGGAAAGTTTGCCACGGTTATCATTAAACGTGCCCTACATAACGTGGAACTTTCTAATTGGGAGGCCAGTGGCAAATCCAGGCTGATTAAGAGCAGACGACGGTTGGGAAAGTAACGGAGAGAACCAAAACAAAGCTGCATGGCCCGAGCCCAGGCTTACGCCGCATATGGCAGAAGTCACAAAAGAAAGGAATGAACGTGGGTTTGAGGAGAAACACCAATCAGATCTCTTTCCCCCTGAGTTCCCTCATGATTTTCACACAGAAGGGCTTGAAACAAAGAGCCATTGATAAATTCACCTCAAACAGACCTTTGTATGAACCATTATGCCTCAAGTTGAACAAACATAAGTCAAGGAGATGTGGAGCAGAATTCAAAGCGAGTAACTGCATGTGTAACATATGGAGGTCATTATATCTAATACTTCGGTGGTTATTATAAACCGCTCGATGTGCACGCGGCTACGATCACACACCAGGAAAACAGTACATGCTAAATGATTAGCATCAATCTGCCTGTATTAGTGAACGTCTATATATGCCGTTGTGTGCGTGTTGCCAAACTGTACACTCTACTTGTAAATGAAATACTTTGGGCATTTCAGGAATTGACAGTTTTGTGACTATTTTTAAGCAGGCACAAACAATAAATGGTTACACGCGAAAGTGCATACATAACAGATGTGTGTAATTGTTTCATCATAGGAAGTCAACATCAGGTTTCACATGAATAATCTCCACGCTCACACATTATCAGCTCATTATATACATGTTTCAGTCTATTC
Source organism: Triplophysa dalaica (assembly GCF_015846415.1). NCBI lineage: Eukaryota > Metazoa > Chordata > Actinopteri > Cypriniformes > Nemacheilidae > Triplophysa > Triplophysa dalaica. Next base: position 16,940,374 of record NC_079545.1, read on the forward strand.
CCAGAACTGGCTTAAACTGTGAAAACCAGCTTCAAGTATTGCCAGACGTTTCTAAAGCCTATGAATTTAGGTGGATTCCATGCCCTACTGAGACGAGAAGCAGTATTGGGGTAACCACAGACTTATCCGATCACTACTTGTCCAGCTGTCCAAACCTAGCCAACACACACACTTATTGCATACACAAAGACAGAAGTCAGTCTGGCCACAGACCAGGGTTATTTTTGTAAACCGCTAGTTATGGAATCTAAAGCCATAATCATATGCTTTCAAGAAATACAGAAATACATGAACAAGCATCCACAATTCATAAACAAGTGTATAAAAAGGATAACATTTAAAATCAATGATTTGCCATTTGGCAAACTGTCGCTCGGGCCATACATGCAAGAAAGTGTCCAGCTGCCATGTTTGAATACACTAAACATAATTTAACTAAGTAGGAAATGTTACTGAAGCAACGTGGTTTGTTTGCAAAGACTCCAATAAACCAATTCAAGCCCAAACCTTATTCTTATCCCAAAACTTAAACATATCCCTAAAACCAATTATTTCTTTGGGAAAGGGATCACATGACTAAACAAACACGTCATTGTTTTCCAATATCTCAGTTTTCCCTGTCTACACTGCAATGTGAAAATTGTGTTTTATATTTATGCACAGGCCCTGTTTTTCCTTGGAAAAATGGTCTGAATGGTCCAAAATAATTTTTTGCACATGTATAAAACTTACCAGTAACCTCGTGTCCTAGTGTTGTCGCTCTACGTACACAAGAACAGAGAATGCATAAAAGTACCGAAATTAGTTCTTTATATCAAGGATGCATCAAATGCGGCCTTGCGCACATACGGAACCCGCCTGAAGTCCCAGAAGTCACTGTGATGCATTCATCCAAGTTCGTTCTTCCGAGGCTGCCTTGCAAGACCGGTCTTTGAAAGAACACAAGTCCGTTTTATGGAATTGAGAAATGGCCTTATAGTTTAAATGTTAACTTCAGAATTTACTAGCATGTTTTTTTTATTTAGATTGTTTTGTTATTTTATTTTAATCAAAATTGAATAAACTACGTATTATTAACAACTATTTATAATACAACTATATTGCTTATTGTTCGGTTAACTTATTAATAATTCACTCATGTTAACAAATACAACCTTATTGTAAAGTGTAACCAACTTACAATGTCAAACTAAAATTTTAGTACAGCATATGCCCAATATTTAGCCTACACACAATATAAAGATGCAGAAATAATTAACGTATGTGTTTAGGTAAAATTATAATTTTTGTTTCATTCTGTGCACTACTAACAATATTTTCGAATACAAATATTGCTCTTATTTGCATTGATTTGCAGGAAATGAAAACTGGAAACAGGTCAAAATAACAGAAAAGATGCTGTGGATTTTTTTTTAGACCTCAAATACTGCAAAGAAAACAATTTCATATTCACTTTCAAGCAATACAACAATAACATTTGTATATGTATTCAGTCGATATTGCTTTTATCAGTTTTCATGTGTCTTGTCATGCCTTTTACATTGCTGTTGGATGACTTTGTCACTCCTGAGGTTTGATTTTGTTGAAATTCAACAGACACTGGATTGGAATGGCGACAATAAATCTAGAAATGTTGATTAAATAAAAATTGAGCTAAAAAAACTATTTTTTTTCCCACGGCTTTAATTACCGTACTAATATGTTTTGCTGGCAAAATATGCTATTCGGTCAGATTACAACTACTTTTAATTTGCTGTCTATAGCAAAAGATGCTTTTTGAAATCAGATGTTGAAGTTACGGCATCTAACAAGAAGAACGAACTGGGCTATGCTGTCCAGACAAAACTTGACCTCTTAAATCAGTCACTGTGCCCAGCAGTCACATGAACAGTTAGTAGGAGGTGTCATCTAAGCAATAAGAAGATAAAGATCCAGAGTGGATCACGGTTCCCACAGTGCCTCAACAGTATCACAACATCACAACAGTAGCATGATGAACCGAGAGATTTGTTGATCCGCTCGTTTCCTCCTCCTCTCATCTGATCCAGACATGGTATCAAAGCTGATCTGTTACTTTTCCCAGAAGTGCTCTCGCAGTGCAGTAATTAAACCAACTGTTCAGAAAAAAGAAAACCGCATCAGGTCTAGTATCCCAGCACGAAAATATCTCTTAGTTTTCAAAGAGCGCACAGTGCACGTCATTCTCCAGATCATCTGAAAAATGGGACGAGTCGGGAAAGGGTCCAGCGCTATATGAACTAATGAGAGGATTTATAGAGAACACACAGCACAAAAGCCTTTGAGTGGGAACTGACCCCTCGCCTGCTTTCTGAACACAGAGAAGCAAAATGCAGCTTTGATCCAGATTGAAGCCTCAAGGGCAGGGAGAGGCCGTGGGTTAGAAGAAGAGGAGCGCTACTTACAGACAATTATCCCTTTAATCTGTGACCTCTCCTTCACACATCTCATCACGATAATATTACTGTTCATAATTATGCTGCTTGTACAGTATAACATACTGTATATAGTAAAACATGTCAGAAGACTCTCCGACCAGTTCAAGTACATTACACTCAAAGCCTCATTGAATCTGCAGTACTGCTTTTAGTTTCATTGTGTCTCAGACACAATGTGGTAGGTAATGTAAATCAAGCTAAAAGGTGTGAAGGCTTTCAACAGCCCAGCAATGCTACATTTCACTGGCATCAGCATGCACTTGGCCAACACTTAGAAGGACCAGCTCTTTTCTTCAAATACACACAAGGGCCCAGAAACCTCATAAATAACTCCGCCATGTCCATGGATCACAGTAGAGAACGTGGGGGGGAGGACAAATAAAATCAGAAAAGGATGGCAGGAATCGCACAGGGTTGGACCATGCACAACTTTGCGAACAGCAAGCAAGGCCAATAAAACAAAAGAAGTAAAACCAAAGTATATATGAAAACTGGAGGAAAGATCATGGGACTGTCTTGTTGTAAGCAAACGAAAAGTTGGGGTTGCTAATGTGACACATTTGTGACCATGTCTGTTAAATTCCGACTTTGTTTAATTATGACACTAGAAACTTTGATTTTAAACTTTTATATCTACGATGATTTCAATCTTGACGTGGCCTCATTCGCACTAGACCGCAGTCGACTTTGAACATGCAAAATTTATTCGGAAGGTTCTGCAAAAATGATCTCAATCTTCTATTGGTCTCATACATTCATGTGATGCAAATTCACAGTTCAGAGTTCACCAAACTTGAATTATGCCATGCAGCGAAATGTGAAATATCTTCCGACGGGCTCGCGTTTCAGGTTTGGCGCACACGTGTGCGTATAAATGGAAGTCAGTGGAACGAAAAGTCTGCAGAATTATTCAGTCAATATTAAAGATATCAAGGTTATATTTTCACAAAATGTTTATTTTAGACTATGTATGATGATTTTTAGTAAATCACAAAAAACTATCTTAGGCTGGGTTTTTACATATAGGATCACTTTTAAAGCATGATATTGAAGTTGTCAGCTCACACAAAACAAGAGATTTCTAAAGATTACAGACTCTGGAGGAAAATAAATCAAGTTTGAAACAGAAGACAATAGAAAGATGTGGCAGCTGGACGGGAGGTTTTGGAACGAGAGCATTTCATCATTGCGTCAGTAATGAAGCCCTCCTGGGAGACGCTGGGGGTAAGATAACCCAATTAAGACCGTGTTCACGGCCTCCAACAGTGGGCAAAACAGAAAGGCCTGAAGAAGATTAATGACGTGCTGAAAGAAAGCATCAAGAAGTACTAAAAAGGACAAAAAAGAAAGAAAAACGAGGAATGGAAGAAATACACCGGAACCTTCTTCAGTCCCTGAGATGTTCAAAGGACAGGTCAAAGGCCAGAGGGAGAGAGTCGATCTCCAAAGTCGAACTTAAGAACCAGCCCCATGGGATAAACACTGCTGAAGGGGATGATGTGGATAAGTGATTGCACACAAACAAGCCCTCGTACATCATCAAGGTGCTCGGTGTATCCTTTCCGAAAGTAACTTCATCCTCACAATGAAACTTGTGAGATTACTGATTTGAGTTTCATTCGGTTTGACAGACTTGATATATATCGGACTGTCAGTTAGGGGGCCGCCAATTGCTTTATACGCATTTCCTTTCACTTAAATATATAAACATATAAAACTGTCACATGGAAACAAGACGGAGATGCAGCTTGAATCACCAATGCAAATGAAAGCAAAGGTATTTCAGATCTAATAAATCTATAATTTACCGTTTTCCCATTTTCACTGGGTTAACAATGAAGAGCAAAACAAATAAAAGTGAATGAGATCATACACAACCATAGACAAAATTCCCACTGAACAACACTTAAGGATCAAAGAGACACCCCCTTTTCTTCTGGAGGAGGCAGAATGAGGGTGGAGGTATGTGTTGATGGGTCAGCAGCTAAAGGTCCCTATGGGGCCGAGTCTTACACTCCCACCCAGAGTGCTGCTCTTCGGGGCACTGAAGCCGAGCTGAACAGGAAGTAGTTACTCACTTAACCCCCAACTGTACAGGACTTCACCAGCACCTTTAATTAGACTGATATTCATAAGGGGCTTTTCTCAGGACAATTATGTCCTGGGTATTGTCTTGGAAGCATGTAAAAATGGGTTTGGTTGTGGGAAGGTCAAGATGTTGGACAGGGTTAATTATGATTTATGGCTGGAGCTCATGAGTTTACAGCTCCTCACACTGATGCTTTATGATATAGAATGAATGGCTTCTGTGTCCTCTGATGTGGGAAAGTTGGTTCTGGTTGTCAAAAGTAGATGCTGTATCCATTGTGATGGCAATGAGTTTGGGTTTTCGGGGGATTAGGGTATACCAACAAATTAAAAAATCGGATCAGATAGAAATATTGTTGTTTAGAGTATGAACTGCATATTTCCACTGTTTACAAAGAGCTGCTGTACATGATTTACTTGCTCTAAATAAGTAATCAATCGAGTAATGAATAATGAGTAATTGCTGATCGAGCTTCACTTTAGCAGGGCAGTGAACACAACACACATACTGATCAAATGTCAATCTTGAATGCAATGTACTACTGCACTTTAGATACAATTGTCTGCCAAATGTGTAAATGTATATGTAAAGCTCTGAGACAATTCTCATCAAAAGCTTTTCAAAGAGATCCCTCTTCTCTGCATCATAAGACCACAGTGAACTAAACCTCTCTCTCTCAGCATGTAGACCATGCAGCTGCACGTGTTTAGTAAACACTGTCTGCTTCATTGGTTTGACTGACAAGAAGAGGGGGACGAAAGATTAAACCATCAGCATGAAGAGCAAAGACCTCCTCCACACCTGCACACATACTTGAGAGAAACCGTATGCACATCTAGCCAACAACTAACCACTTGCACAAAGTAAATATTTAAATGAAGATAGTGGGATATTGTCGAAGAATAAGTCTCAGTTTCTCACATTCACTGTCCAGAAGTCGTGTGGTAATGAATGGATGAACTGAAGTTTGAACGAATCCTGACTGCACATTTTACGCATGTTTAAAAGGAAGGACAAGGTAAGTACAGGAGAACTGCGCTTCCTCCACACAGGAAATAGGAAACAGACTGTCAGACTCGTAACGATCGTTAGGTGTTGAAATGGGAAATCGTCACAGAGGGTAAAAACATAAATTAGCGGATATAATTGAATACAAATATGCGTAAAACAGCTTATAGCAGTTAACTGTTTAGCATTCACCTACATTCAAACCTAAAGTCAAGCTAATTAAAATAGTTACATTTTAGACCGAAGTTATAATTTAAATGCGCTTTTTTTACCTCAAAATGTTATTGTAACTAAACAAGATAAAAGTAACTCGCTTGGCCTACTGCTGAAATAATTTTCCGCCGATAGAAAGTTTAAATATCAGCCAACAATAGAAAAGTAGTGAGGTAATGAAGTGATGAAACTACACTGCAGGCTGCCCATCGGGGAACTTCTGTCATCATTTAATACAGCTTACCTTTTCGACGTGTCTTTGTGTAGTATCTGGTACTTGAAAGCTCCGGGTCCCCACGTCCCCTGAACGCACGTCAGCCACAGGACCAGCACCAGCGGCGTCCACGAGAGGAAAGATCTCCGGTACACCGAGGACACGGCGCGCCCGTCACACGCTCCCATTTCAGCCGTGAATACAGTCAGCGAAATACTGTCCCGCTTATTTAAAAATTCTACGTCTTTAGGAGGGATGTACGACTTACTAGACTAATTTGTCAATTGCAGTTTCCTGAGCATTAAAATAATAGATGTGCCGCGTCTCAAACACAAGAGTTAGTTTTAGAGGGATGTCACCGGCACAAATAAATCTCTCTGCGCTCTTTCCACAAAGTTTCCTTGCAAGACAAACGTTTCTTAAGAGCCACGCGAACCGGTCCCGCCTCACTCCTCCATCTCCGTCTCTTATTGTACGTGACGGTATATTTCTTGTCTGCATCAACACAATGGGCAAGAAAGCCGTTTTATAGTCGCCTTGAGTCTCGTAGTCCGTCTAGGTTTTTTTTCACCCAGCCCAGCTTGTCCCCTCACTCCCCCTCTCTGCTCTTCCAGTGAAAACTTAGTAAAGTTTGAAACACGGAACAGATAGACGGTACAAATTATTTTAGAAACATAATACTGATTGCATTTAATAGAAACGATACTAGTATTTATTAAAGAATATTAAATACGAATATATCTCATGTCACAATCTTTTCTCCTATAGGCAAAGGGATTACAGTGAATGGAAATTCATCATAAGACATCTTAACAATTGTGCTTTTAATTTAAACCAAACTGTGGTCAAAACAAGTCAAACCTTTATTACAGTTTAAATGAAAATAATCTGGGCTGGCTGTCAAAATATACAATATGCACAATACATACAGAATACATATACAGAATTTGAGGCACAGTTTATACTTCAAATTTATGTAACTAGAAACTTCTGTTAAAAGCAATGTTCAATCATTTACTCTATAAATAAGACTTTTTTAGGCCTTAACCCTAAACCTTAAGCACTATAATAAATTGAAACTGAGCCAAGAATACAGACAAAAGCAAGTGTGCATGTCTGCAAAATACAGAACGATTTTGGTCCTTAAGAGAAGAAAAGTAGCATTTAAAGCCATTTAAAACTTGTGACCAAGCTTTATGTTCGGTGACTTTTTATTAAATTATAACCAAAAGTGCTTACAGACTCTAACTCGGTCTCACCTCGCCACATGTTTATACTTCAAACGGCTTAAAAAGTCACCTGACAAAACCCCCCGCCAAAAGACAAAGCACATGTATGGTCTGGATAGGATCCAGAGCAGGGCAAAGATAGAGAGCAGTGCAGAACGAGAAAGATGGGAACACAGTTTACTCTAACCACTCTTCTAGCCCTGTAAAAACGAAGAACCAAGAGATTTTTCAAAACCACAAAGCTGCGCTCCATGTCCAAGCTAAACACCTGGCTCAGCAGGCAGGACGTTCTCCAGCCCCACTCATTTATATCTAAGGATGAGTGACTTTGCTTTATGGATCCCCCTACAGCCAAAGAAATAAGCAAAGCACGGACAGTAGGCATCAATCTCACGGACGGCCAACATCTGCAGGTGGTGTCACAGTTTGAGTGATCTGTCCCAAAGAATGACCAATCGTAATGGGAAAAATGATGTTTCAGATATGAAATGGTCCAGGCACAGAAGCTAAGGAAGGTGATTGGCCAAAGAGCACGAAACACCAGGTGGACACACACACATTCGAAACACAACACGGCACACGCTGGTGAACAGTGTAAGCAAACACTCAGAGACTCTAGAGTCTAGAAAAAAAAGTTATGTTAAGCGACACATGTGACATGTCAACACTTTCTGTTCAATCCACCCATGGCATTTTTAAAAGCAGCAGGTGCAAAGCCGTGCCAACCAGACACCGGAGCGTTTCTGGGTTAATATAAATCCCTGCTGTGTGAGAGCTGAAAATAATCTTGGCTTGAAAAGAAATCAAGAGGGGGAAACAGCACCAAGGGTCTTTTTATTAAGCTCTTTTTTCCGTTTGTCTTGCTACTTGATTCTCTTTAAAGTCTGTATCTCTGCTTCTTTCACAACTGAGCGACTTTTTAAATTTTCCCCATGTTTAATTTACTATTGCAGCGAAGTTCACAAAATTTCTCCTGGGACATCTATTGACTTCTTTTCATCTTGAGTGGTTAAACACACTTTTTATTGCTTCTAAAAGTACCCCCAATGAAAAATCTTGGCAGTCACTTCCATTGTAATGGAGCTCCTGGTGCAAACATTGAACACTCCTCAAAACAAGGATTTGCAGAGAAAATGAGACTTTTGTGTGTGCGCATGTGTGGAAGGTTGGCGGAGATACCTGGCTGTTCTTTATCCTATGCAATGTTTGTTAATGTTTGTAAAGATTTTATCCCACTTAATTATAGAGCAAAATCAGCTCACTTGGCCATTATACATCTCATCATAACATGAAGAACACAAACCTGCCAAACCCTGGATATTACACAAAAGAATAAAAAAAGAGGTTGGGTAGAGATATCCCAGGTGGAAAAGTTCAGCTCTATCTGGCCATTATTTGACACAGATTAAAATTTTCCACTTTTCCTTGGGCAAACTTTGAGCCCGCAGAAGCAGGAAATATATATCCAGGTCTATAAGAATGGGCTGATTTCCTTTGGTGACCCAAAGGTTACATATGAAAAATGTGACACATGCCAAAGCAAAGCATGAACATATGCAGATCAGACATGAAAACATGAACCTCTTGAATCTATGCTCCCATACCTATATCCTGTACGTATGTATGGAACATAAGTCAAAGTCTGTCCACCCTAAACCTGGCTGATGTTCAGTTTTTCCTGTAGGAGAATGTTTTGTATAACAGGACTATGAGTGAACTATGTGTGTGGGGGGGGGGGGCTGTTGGGTTGAAGGTTCTGACGGGAGATGGTATGGATGGTGAAACAAACCTAATATAGAGACAGAAATGTTGGCGCTGTAATTAAGTGAACACAAAGCAGACTCTCTTTCCCTTACTGGTGCCACCCCCCCATGCTTCTGACCGGTGTTAGAAATGTCACAAGGAATCATAAAGACCTAATATCCTCTGAGATTGAATAGATCTGGGGTGGGAGAGGGATAGAGGTGAGACAGGGTGCATGAGCTGTGCTGGCGGGCGTCCAGATGTCAAGACACAGAGGAGAGCTTACCCCAAAACATTCATCTGGAGTGTGCTGCCACCTGGCGGTATAAAACTAAATACTTGTGAAGCCAAATGTGAGGAACAGGTGCAGCAGTACGGTGACTATTGTACGTGATAAAGAAGAGTGCCACTGCCCTGCAACATATACTCAAAAGAAAAATGCTACTTTATGCACGAAAAAATATGATGTTAAGTTGTATGGCTTTTTGTTTAATAATAATAATTGTTGGAAATTGGAATACTTGAAACTGGTACAGAAGTGTAATAGAGTATCTCCTTCAGCAAAGAAGAGAAAATGCAACGAGACCACATCTGTTCTGTGTCAACCACCTTATTGCTTCGAAAGGGAGGGGTGAGGGGGAGGAAGTAGTTGGTTGCAATTTGCAACCTCAACCCTAGATGCCGCTGAAAACGTATCATTGCTTTTTTAAATAAACAGAGCCTGATATAAGTTTTATGCCTGCAGTCAATGAACACTTCGGTCTTCCCACTTTGCGTCTAGACTGGCATTTCTTCTCTCAGAACTGAATTTTACAACAGCATATAAACTAGAGGCCGGAAGGCTGTGTAAGTAATGCATCTCAGTTTATCATTACAGATCTTTAAATGTGTTTCCGCATGTTTAGCTTGAACCCCTTTGGAAACTTACAACCTAAAGCAACCAAATCAAAAAGGGGAGGTCTGACCAGCACATTATAGTAAATTACATGCAGGTCTATCAGCAGCAAAGTGTGCCTGACTGCTAAAAGGCTCCAAATGAGAGTGGAGGTGTGTGGTGAGCCACAGAAGGAAGTTTGTGTGGGGTTTAATTACTTCCAGTGTTAATTCAAAACCTTCATCTATTTTCACCAACAAGTGCCATTTCTCTAGCATCAGACACAAGTTAAATAAATGTTTTTTTACATTTTATTTAAGGCACTAGAATCGACAAGCTTCTATCTATGGTTAAATAGTGGCGTCATACTTCAAACAAATATCACTTAATGCTAAACATGAAAAACATATGCCAATATTCCCCCACATAGCATCCTATCATACTCGGATATATGTGCATCTTAACACATGCAATGCATTTGGGCCATAATGCGAAGACGTAGAATGCTATAACGTTACATCTGCATCCACACATGGACAGATGATCCACTACACTGGTTTATAAAAATCACCACGTACAGGTACATCTAAAATAAATGGAATATTCAAATTTTCTGAATTTTGGGTTTTCTTTATCTGTAAGCCACAATAATCATCAAAATTTCAAGAAATAAATGCTTGAAAAATTTCGCTCTATGTGTAATGAGTCTATATAATATATGGGTTTCACTTTCGGAAATGAGTGACAAAAATATGGACCTTTTTCATGATATTCTAGTTTTTTTTAGATGTAACGTTACCCGTAAATGCTACAATATGTCTCCAACTAACTGATACATCTCATTAAGCTGTTGTTATTAGTGCACAGCATGAAGCTTTAAGTCTATACACTCAATCGAACATTACTGACAAATAAAAAGTACAAACACGTCGATAAAATATCTACTCATCCTCGTGTCACTCCAAATCTGTATTTTATTATTATATTTGAACACTGCACCAAATGGAAAGAAAAAGTTATATAAAGTAGTCCAAACACGACTTAATCACTGTATTTTAAGTCTCGAAATGCCATACGTTTAGTTTGTTAGAAGAATAAATAACTATTTCTTATCAAATATAATTAGACCGTGTTTGTTTTCATTAGCACAGAAGAGAGCGCCATCTACAGCACAGGAGAACACTTCCTTTATTTGTATCCATCCCACGATTTTTTCAGATTTGTATGGAAGGATGTTCTGTGGCTAATATAATATTTCTCCTCAGACCATATATGACTCCATCCAAAAATAATGACATCAGTTTACAGATTCTCAGAACAAATGTAACTTAAAGAGTAGGTAGCATGAGATCATGAAAATGACATTTCATGCAGTCTGTTATGTTGCCGTGTTTGAAAGTAAGCTGTCTGCCAGGTTGTAAGTCCGATGGTGTATAAATAACAAAGTTATTTGCATGTAAAAATGGGAGTCGATTCTGAATCACACAAACGAGACGTGGAATAGTTCACCCGCATATCTACGTCACTAGACATAGTCCCCGCCTACGTTTTGCTGAGACTGACGCGAAAATGTATCTCTCTTCCCCCAAACACTGTCGCTCGTTCATGATGCCTGTGTATCATGTCTATAGTCTGTGTTCTACGGTGTGAAACTAAGTCCATCTTATTTCAACGACCAAAGGAAGAACGTCTGAGGGAAAAATGGTAACAATTCATTTTTCAAACGTTACCAAAGGAGTATAAGCCCAGGGTTTAACTGTGCGCGCTCATTTCACAGAAGATTGGTTTAATAATCTTGGCGCGTTCACTGCAGGGTATGTGAAACGACAATCCTTGAAAGAGGGGGAAATACCAGCTCTATTTGGACCTGTTAACTCCACCGAATCACAACCTGTACGTGTGACTATTCATTTTTGTCTTAACTTCAAGAAATATTTTCGTACCTAACATCTGTGTTTAGCAAATTCATATAACACTAACATTAGCATGTACCGTTATTTCTGGGGTGTTATAGTTTGTTTATCTTGCTATTAACTTTGCATTTTGACACATTTGCCGCACGTGCACCTATATAGATATATTTGGGTGAAACTACAATCATTTTTCATGACGTCGACTTTCTGAAATGCTCTGTACCATGACAACGCACAGTTAAGACGAAATAATAGTACTACTAACGTATTAACAGTATTTTAAGAAAAAAATATATTGTATTTCATTGATGAGCAAAAGCACAACATGCATGTTGTCACACTGGGGGTTTTTATGACAAGAAACCTCCAGTCGTGGTGAATGAATTTTTTTGTGGATTATCGTCTTCTGATGCTTTCGTCAGACTCTGGCTCAAATTGGAACGGTAAAATCGCCATTATCTGTAGCTACACATATAATATAAATGGCATCCAACCACATGTAAACCGTAATACTGTAGTGATGGTAGGCGTTCTATTTGCGACAAATGATGGACGCGTTTGACAAATCACACAAGAACTACACCATCTGACCAATCAAATGACACAATGTTAGCGGGGCCAAGACGGATTAATCGCGGAACGAATCATTTGAGAGTCAGACAAGAAGTAAAGTACGAATAACTGCCTATTATTGCGAGATTAGAGTGTTTTTACACATTGTATTTACATAAACTTGTTGTCGGACACTCCATAAACCAAAGCAGGACCTTAAAAACCATATGCTACATACTCTTTAATTATTGATAGTATGGGATAGTTCTTTTTTTAAGGAATAGTTCCACTTCAAAATAAAAATTCTATAATCATTTGCATTTACTCACATTGTTGTCGTTTAAAACCTGTGTAACTTTGGAGGCAACATTCTTTTTGGTTCAGAACATTTTACAAAATGTCTTTTGTGTTCGCCAGATGAAAAAATGTCATACAAGTTTGAAATGACAAGAGGATGTAAATAATGACAACATTTTAATTTTTAAGGTAAACCATTCCTTTAATTTTATGTTACGTCCAAATTTGACCCTGGGGGGTTATATCTGCCTTGTTGCATTTTTTTGTTGGATTCATATGCCTCGAATAGACCTGAATAGCACATAAAATAAATGAGTACAGAGAGGACTTATAACAATAGAAAAATAAAGCTACCTCTATAGATTTCTTTTGAATCCTTGAAATGCAAATATAGACTGTCCCAAATATAAAGTAATAGCTCTGCAGTTTAGTCTGCAACATTAAAAATGCTGCCAACAGTTTAGTAAATGAAACAAATAACTGCATGTACCTGGTATTTAACAAAGACGGAAGGATTCATACAACAATTCATTTTTAATGGACCAAATAAGAACTAGAGAGAGACTAGAACAGCTTCAGTCAATCCACGATTAGCTCATCATCCTCACGCAGGAGCAATACCACCACACATTGCATCTGCACATGGGCTATAACTACATATAAATTTGCTATGAATACTGGAATCAAAATATCATTCAAGGCTTATTTTCAAAGCTTTTTCTTTTGTTCTCAGATTGTAAACTATTTTTTTTAAATATTAAAACATCTAAAAAACAACCTTTTTATACAGTGATTATTAATTTAAGCTTAAAACAGCTTTTCACACAGTCAGACTGTTGTGATTGCATTGACAACTTGCATGAGAAATAAAATGTAAAATACTTTATTGACTCCGATAGTATTTTGTTGTAGTTAAATAAATTATTAGTGGCCTCAGAGGCAGAAAATAAAAAATAGACAGCTAAAGTTAAACTTGAAATTAAAAACTGATTCATATGAAGATATTTGAGGTCAGGTTCCAAGGTGGCTGGTGAGGTTGGGTGCTCGATGTCTCCTCTGAATGATCTCCATTTCATCCTCCTGTTTTGATGAGGAGAATCATACATATTCACATGATTGTAACCATTGTAATACATCAAAAATCATCTTTCTAGTTGTCTCACTGTGTCAAGCGTATCTGCTGTCTCCTCCTCCTCATCTTCAGTGTGTTCACTGTTTTCACTATTTGGGTAGGACTGGTCAAAGTCTGACTGCACTGCATCTTCATCATAGTCCGTCTGGTACTCAGAATCCTCTGTGTCGGTAACAACACAAAGATACAACAATGGCCATGAGGAAGATTGCAAGACAGACAAATAATCTGTGAGGTAAATACAACCACTCTTACCATCCACGACAGCCTGCTTCACTGGCTCTATTCTTGACACTATTTCAGCCAGATCAGTGAAGGACGCGTTGGGACAGGTCATCACCTGTGAGTCACATAATGAGAAAATGAGGTCTGAACATGTTGTTGAAATCATTTCTGTACATCAACTAGCAACACCAAGGTCATGGGTTTGAATAACAGAGAACCCAGGTGAACACCTTAAATGTATTGTGTTAAGAGAAGTGGTGTCATGCTGCACCTCTTACATTAGTGTTTTTGGTTTTGTGAAACTCCTCTTGATGTTGGTCTTTCAGTATCTTCTCCCTCACTCCGCTCCGGCACCACACGTCAAACACGGTCTTTCCGTGCAGGTATCCGACCTCCTACACAAAATACCCATCACTACAGCCAAAAGATAAGATGCTTGAATTAAAGCTCGATGGGCTACTCACAGCAATCTCATCGAATTTGCCGAAGTCTAGCGTGCCGTAGCGATCGATGGGCGGCCGCAGGTACTCGCAGTAGTCACATTCTTTCACTACATCCATCTGACGCACAGAGCACACGTAAGCCAGCCGGGTCTGAATTTCCGCCATGTTCAGTACCTACAGGATATGAAGTCACAAACATATTTATATCATTGCACACATATATGGAGATGGTGGTCTAGTGGGTTTAACCACTGAACTGATAAATCAAAAAAAAGGTTGTTGGTTCGATCCCAGCAGCCACCACCAGTGTGTCCTTGAGCAAGACACTTTACTCCCTGTTGCTCCAGGGGGATTGTCCCTGTAATAAGTGCACGGTAAGACACTTTGGATAAAAGCGTCTGGCAAATGACTAAATGCATATGGTTAACCCGTGGTTATTATAATTCCAGTGACTACCACTAACCTTCACTTTTTCTGCTAGTGGGTTCAGGCGTTTCCACAGCAGCCACCATCCAGACAAAGAGTCTCCATAGTTGGTCAGATCGGTCTCATCTTGAGTGCCGACATCAACGGCAATCACCAACTTGGCACCCATTGAGCGCGCTGTGTCAGCTTTACACACAAAAGTGAATTATTAATATCACAAGTATAACAAAAAACATTTACATATTGTTGCAACCTTTAAAAAAACGAAAATTGGTCAATGAGTATAACTGCTGTATACACTTAACCAGGTAGGTTATTAATGTAGCCTCCATCCATGAGTAAGTGTCCATCTTTAGGGTCACACAGAGGGGGCAGGTACCCAGAAAGTGACATGCTGGCACGCACATAACGCCACAGAGAGCCTGACAGAAAGTGGACATGTTAATATCCATCACAGGAGACATTGAGAAGACGTAACTTAATTAAAGAGCTAACCATCAGTATGAACCCTCATGGAGGACGCAGTGATGTCTGTAGTTATGTTGAAGTATGGGATCCAAAGGTCCTACCGTAAAAATACAGGGAGACATGCATGAGGTTTAGAGCAAACAACCTTTATGACTTATTTTTTCCATACAATGGAAGTAAATGGGGACTGAAGCTCTTGAACTGTCCCTTTAAGAAGTGCCAAGCCATCAAACCTCAATCTGTTTATCTTTGAAGACGCCACTGATGCTGGAGTTAAAAGATGCTCCGGTAAACATGGATGTCACTGGGTAGGTCAAGTCAGTGATCTTCTTGAAAATAGACCCGAAATCCTTTTGGGCACACAAAACGACATGTCAATCTGGAATCAATACAGATGATGGTAGTGCTACTGCATGAATGTTTATTTTCCAGTCTCACCATGGCCCACTGGCGTGCCCTGACTATCATACGGCTGACGCTTCGCTCTTCAGCATACAGCGCCCCCATGAGTGAACCGATGGATGTGCCACCAATAAGATCCACAGGGATGCCCGCTTCACTCAGAGCCCGAATGATGCCAACCTGAGAACAGCCTCTGCAAGATGAAACAGATACATAGACTGAATGAAGAAATTAAAATGTGCGCTATTTAAGTTAACATGGTTACTTTGAATTTTTTTTAAGTGGAGGAAACTTGCTATGTCATGCATTCTGACTACCTTCCACGGAGAACGTCTTCTCATGCTTGACTCGTTAAAAAACGAGTTGGACATATATGACGTAGTATTGCAATAGTGAAGTTTAGGTGTGTCTGTTTGTTCACTGCATTTTAGTGATGGGTGTTATATAAACTGTGGATATAACAATGGATTTGGAGATCGGTTAAAACTGATAGATGGCACGGTCCTGGTGCTAAAAAAAAATTAATATGCATTAATTGCACGCGGTAAGTCAAACTAAGTCATATGTTTGTTCTTTGTTGGCGATCGCCAAGTACATGCATAATTGTGTGCTCGTGATGTAGTTCCGTCCCACCTCCTGCCTCCAGCAGCGCGTGTTTTACAGACATAATTGTACACCTGTATCTCTCTTTTATAAATTTGATCAAACTAAATACTCTTCGAAAGTACGACGTTTGCAATAGTACTGTATAGGTACTCAAGATTAATATGAGATTGGCCTCTGATGTTGACGTTATGTATATAATGTATGTGTAAGTCTTTGCATTCAGATTACAGAGACGTCATTATATAGAACATAAACATAACACATATTTAAAATTATGGTAATGTTATGCGAATGTAGATTGTTATAGAATAAACTTTATGTCCCAGTAGTGTTTTATATGTGACCCACCTTTACTGGGTTCCTGATTATGATTGACAGCAGGCAGGGACAGAGAGCACATAAAGAGTCTCTATTACCAGACACGCTGAAGATGAAAACCCCAAAACACCACTATTGATTTAGAAATGTTATATTATGGTTAGTATATGGACATACAGTTATTAGACCTGTGCAACCAGTTAAATGTTTAGGAAGATTTTCTTATTTTTACTTTTTTTTTTTTGTTTAGAAAAATAGTCATCAGATCTAAAATAGCACAAATGGAAGAATGAGAATTATACAGTGACCACACAATTATCAATAATTTTAGCTTTAAAACAAAAGTTTTCCATCATGTTTCATCATTGTCCCATATCATATGGTCCAACTTGTATATTAAAAAATAAAATTGGCTTTATTAGAAGTCTAGAAAATTTTAGATTTTGAGAGAGATCAATTCCGAGTATCCAAACATTTGACTGGAATTGCACATGGATGCATACTTCTGATGGATATAATAGGAGAAAAACTACAACGACAGGAGAAACGAATGAAAGAATTATGAAGGAAATCAGTTAACATTTCACTACCATCATCATGCATAAACTAGTTTTATTTATGTGGGGTATAAATTAGATGTGGTTGGCAGCAGGTCATGTGAATAATTGAACATGAACGGGAGGAAAGCTATACCTGGCCCCTCCTCCTCCCAGTACCAGAGCGATCGCGTTGCCTGTCAGGATCCGAGCCAGACGTGAGAAGTCGGAATGCCGGTCGGGAGGCTTTTCAAAGACCCGCTGATACATCTCTCTCTACAAGAGCAGAGCAGGGATGAGAACGAATGAGAAGACATTATTAGATCTACTGACACTTTATAGTGATATGGTGATACTCCTAGGAAGACCTTAAGTTGGCCCAGGAGGCCTCTTTTTCTTTCTACTGCAAGTAGCTTTGTAAAAAAGTCTGCTAATTGACAACTTGTATCGCACAAATTTAAGTTAAACGTCAGTTTCAAAACACTCCAAAAGTTATAAGTTTCAGTCTCAGTCTTGATGTTCGCATTGACCTTTGTAATAGAAGCAATAGTATGTTAGCATTTATACCAGCTTGGGTAGATTCTTTTTAGAGAAAACTCTGTGGGGGCACAACAGATGCAGATGTTTGGAGATCCAGCTGCGCATGTTAAGCCATTCGGCCGTTCCTCTGGGTGGAGGTCCATCCTCACGGTGCAGCAGGACCAGCTGCTTCTGAGCTCTTACTGCGCTGGTCTCCAACATACGCTCTAACTGCCAGCACAAACAGAAAAACCTCACAAGCTGACCTTGAAACAACTACAGTAAGCAGCAAAGACTCCTCAGCAGTCCAGACCAACTGCATAAAATAGATTTCAGAATGAGTTTAACTAAAGTTACCTCTCCCACTGTGGGCTCCTGTTCTCCCAGACCCACAATGATGATGCAATCCGCCTGTCTGATGCAGCGTTGAGTCCAAGGTGTCAGAGAGGCATCTGACTGATACAGGACAATCCTGTGGATGTCCTCTTGATGACCCAGCCAACTGGACAGACGATACTCGTGAACACTAGAAAAACGATATCCAAATAAAGATGTTTGACAAAAAAACTACATTACATCTCACTTCTTGTACAATTGAAACTATAGGCAATGACTTAATCTGTTTTGGTGATCAAGCACTTCTATGATGTCGAACACGTTAGATGTGAACCAGCGAAATATGAATGTTCTTTTACTATCACCTGTCGAAGGCTGCAGCACCTAGACGCTGTCTGATGATGTCATTGGTGAGAAGCAAAGTGGGGCCTAAAAAAAATTGTCCAATTAGAAATGATTGTAAATTTTTTTTTACTTCAGTTGGATGGAGACAAGGACAACAGAAATATGCTGACCAATGGCAATAAGAGCATGCTGCAGCTCCAAAGTGAAGGCCATCAAAGGCACCTCTTCAGACACAGGCAGAATGGCAACAGTAGACAGGTTGGCTACCGGATTACCCGCATCCCACTTGCTGGTTGGGGTTTGAAAACCCAGACCGTGAACTGAGGAGATTGTAGAAGGAATTATCATTGTGTTTGGGTATTAAAAAGAACCCAAGGACATAAACGTTTCATACATACCTGAGAGTGGACCGTTGCCTTGTTGCATGCTTCCCAAGATTTTCTGTCCGAGAAGATGGATGAGGCGAGTTACAACCTATAAAAGTGTAGGACGGTTTTTAAAGTCCCAGTGTTATTAGAATGCCAATTCTTATTTGTTTATGAAATATTGCAGCGTTTATAGTTAATAGCTTATCAATGTGGGTCATTTTACTTTTAAATTCATATACCTTCATAATCTGCAGTTAAAATTTTATAGTGCACTTTTCAAATGACGTAAATTAGACTGCTTGGCCGAATATGTTTGCATGTGTGTATGGAATGGGTGTATGTTGATGTAAACTCACCTGCGGATACTTCCTCTTAATGGCCTTGAGAGCTCCCTCCGGCAGTTTGGCCAGTTCAGAGTCTCGGACTGCGTGGACTGTAGTAGCCCTGTTCATATGAGTCAAAGCTTCCACCTAAAAAAAAATATTTTGAGTATATATAGTATAAAAAAGTAAATCTACTTTTTTTTGTAAGTATTTAGTGTTTTTTTGCATATTTGTCATGCTTAAATGTTCCAGGTCATCAAACAAAATGTTATATTACACAAAGAGAACCAGAGTAAATACAAAATGATGTTTTTAAATGATGTTTTTTTTTGTTAAGGGAAATAACAATCCAAATATTTCTGACCCAATGTGAAAAAGTAATTGCCCCCTAAACCTTATAACTAGTTGTGCCACCCTTGGCGGCAACAATTGCAATCAAACGTGTGCAAAAGCTCACAATGAGTCTTCACATCGCTGTGAAGGAATTTTGGCTCACTCTTCTTTGCAGAATTGTGTTAATTCAGCCACATTGGAGGGTCTTCCAGCACGAATAGCCTTTCTAAGGTCATGCCACAGCATTTCAATTGGATTTAAGTCCGGACTTTGACCAGGCCACTCCAAAACCTTTATTTCGATTTTTTAGCCATTCAGAGGTAGAATTGCTGGTGTATTTTGGATCATTGTCCTGCTGCATAACCCAAGTGTGTTTAAGCTTGAGGTCACAAACCAATGGCTGGACATTCTCTTTTAGGATTTTCTGGTAGAGCGAAGAATTCATGGTTCTATCAATTATGGCCAGTCATCCAGGTCCTGAAGCTGCAAAGCAGCCCCAGACCATCACATTACATCCACCATGTTTGACTCTTCGTATCATGTTCTTTTTATGAAATGTTGTGTTAGTTTTACACCACATGTAACGGGACGCATAGCTTCCAAAAAACTCAACATTTGTCTCATCAGTCCATAGAACATTTGCCCAAAAGTTTTGGGGATCATCAAGATGTTTTTGAGAAAATGCGAGACGCCTTTGTGTTCTTCAGCAGTGGTTTTCGCCTTGGAACTCACCCATGGATGCCATTTTTTCACAGTCTCTTTCTTATTGTAGAATCATGAACACTGACCTTAACTGAAGCAAGAGAGGCCTGCGGTTCTTTAGATATTGTTCTGGGATCTTTTATGACCTCCTAGACGAGTCGTCGTTGTGCTCTTGCAGTAATTTTGTTCCATGCTTTCTCCATTTGTGGATAATAGCTCTCACTATGGTTCGCTGGAGTGATGGCTTTGTAACCCTTTCTAGACTGATACATTTCAATTACTTTGTTTATCATCTGTTCTTGAATTTCTCTAGATCGCGGCATGATCTTTTGCTATTTGAAATCTTTTAGACTACTTCAGCTTGTCAGACAGGCTCTAATTAAGTGATTCTGTGATTCAACAGGTCTTGCAGTTATAAGGATTTAGTGTGGCTAGTGAAATTGAACTCCGTTATTCAATAAATCAGTTAATTCATGACTTTTTCACATGGGGTCAGAAATGTTTGGATTGTATTTCCCGTAATAAATAAAACCATCATTTAAAAACTGCATTTTGTATTTACTCTGGTTTTACCATGAGTATTATAAACATTTGTTTGATGATCTGAATCATTTAAGCAAGACAAATATGCAAAAACAAACAGTAAATCTTTTTCCCTGTGTTGATGCATTTCCTGTAATTTGGGACCTGCTGTTCTCTCATTCTAGTGAACATTTTCTTAGGTGAAATTTCACATCCCTGACAAAAACACTGTACATTTTTAAGGCATATATCACATACATAAATTTACAGAAACTCTCATCACCACTCACCACACCAATAAGGTCTCCCCGGCCGTACTCTCCGGCCAGCTCTTTTTTCCCATCATCCTTCTTAATGACTGAACGCAAGCGGCCACTCAGAACAATGAAAGTACTGTCTGGCTTATCATCTTGTCTGAACATTCAGAAGGAAACAACTGAAGTATTACATGTAATACAAGATGTGTTTTATCACATCAAACAGACCTGAGAAATATTATACCATAACATCAAACTGGAATAAAATAGACAAAGAGGGTGCTCACCTGTAGACAGCACGCCCGGCCTCCACTGCCATCCAGTCCAGTGCAAAGTCGATCTGCCGGACAAATGAGGAGACTCTCCGTACCACCGTGTGAGCTACATGCAACACCATCCGAGGTTCGACACGCATAATCCTGGTTATAGTTACAGACACACAGAGATTATGATATCATATTCATGCATGATCTTCAGCATGCTTTAAAGTGTGCTGTACAGAACATACTCATAAAAGTGGGCTTTAGAGATAGACAGGAAGCAGCAGTCGCGATGTGCGCGCACAGAGAAGATGAGAGGCTCTCCTGTGAGAACGGCCAGGTGACCCACCATCTCTCCAGGGTGTGACACAAACAGACATGTTTCTTCCTTTCTGTCAATCAACCTCTGATACACGTGCAGAGTTCCGGAAATCACAAAAAGCACACTGGCGTCCTGTTAAAGACGAGGAGTTGCAATGTACAGTTGAAAGGTATTTGGTCGCCGAGGAATGGAAGAGGAGGTCGAAGTGATCTTTCTACCTGGTCTCCTTCACTTGCTACTACAGATCCCGCCTTAACTTGCCTCAGAGTCACTCTGTCTTCTAGAAGACTGGGGTCCTGCAGAACAAATAAAGACAATATCTAATAATCTGCTGGATACATTTTAAAATGATGTCATTGTTGGTCACCTCCAAACACAACAGAAGTGATTAAAGTCTCAGTCTCGAATTTTATTCTTTGAAAGTATGTGACTTTTTTCCCAAAAAATTAAAAACTTCAATGTTCAATGTGAATAAAATGCGGTCTGACCTGAAGCTGAAAAATCTTCAGAAGGTCTTTTTTGGCAGCTTGAAATATGGCATTAACTTTACAGTGCTGGATGTGGCTGGAGTGCCCTCCGCTGTCTGAGTAGTGATACACTGCTGAAGGAACATGCTGCAATGTCACCGACTTCTTCCGTATAGACTTGAGAAAAGAAAAAAGGCATATATATGATGTGTATCTAAACAAATGTGAGGTCACAGGTGAGTTAAATGATACATGTCTCTTAAATGATACAGGATGAGGCAGAGGCACCTTATGAATAGCTGGACTTGTAGGAACATCTTCTTTGATATTTGCTTTATCAAGGGCTATATTGTGACCAGGAGCCACGGCTGTCAAGATAAACACATGTTAATAATAAATACATTTAAAATTTATTAAACATAAGGTAAGTTCAAGATACAGTATCATGCACACCATCTGATGGGCTTGACAGAGAGCGAGACTTCCTGAATAAAGTAGAAGGACTCTCTGTTGGATTGTGTTTTGCATCTTCTGAAAACAAAAGAGAGCCAGGAGACACTTTTGTAATGCTGTGTGAAAATCTTGTCATTTGTTTCAAATAATAATAATAAAATTAATTCATATTGACACACATAATATTTGTAAGCAATGTCATAAAAATGATTTATATCTCAAAACAAATATCTGTGTTTTAACTCATTAGACAACCTCACCCTCTTCTGTGACTCTGTAAATGTCACTATGATGGTCTGAGGACCTCTGAGGGGCTTTGTCACCCAATTCTTCATTAGTCTGGGAATGTCTGCGCAGTCCTTTCCCAGGACTAGCTTCTCCTAAAACACCAGCAACTGACACCAGAGGAACCGCTTGACTTTCCTAGGTAATGCAATGTGCTTGGTTATTAACACTATTTAACGAAAATCCTGAAACAGTCACAACTGTACACCGAATTTGTAAAAGAGTACAGCCTGATATAAACCAACCGGGTTGAAAAGTTCAGTGGTCAAGCCCAGGTAGTTGTGTAAGGCTAGAAAGGTCACTCTCTGAAGACGCATCATGATGATCTGGAAATAAATCGAATGAGACAAGATGTTCTTGTAATGTACTGTAGGGTGAATTGCTAGCAATGTTTGACACAAGGTTTGTTTACTTGGGGCCTTGGATAGTTCAAATCAAAATTCTGTTCTCATTTACTCAGCCTCAAGTTGTATACATTTTATTGTTCCACTAAACACAAAAGAACATATTTGGAAGAATGTTTAGTTCTGGGACACCATTGACTACTACAGTATAGTAAGTAACGAAACAACTATGGTAGTCAATCGGGTCCCAGAACTGTTTGGTTTATCACATTCTTTAAAATATTTTATTGAACAAAGACATTAATACAGATTTGAAACAACTCGAGTAATGATGACAGAATTTTCATTTTTGGGTGAACTATTTAAAGTTAAGGCATTAAAGGGATAATTCGCCAAGAAAATGAAAATTCTGTCCTCATTTACCCCTCCTCATGTTGTTCCAAACCTGTATACATTTCTTTGTTCTCCTGAACATAAAGGAAGATATTTGGAAGAATGTCAGTAACCAAACAGATCTCATCCCCCATTTACTGCCATATTAGGGACAATATAATGGGAGTCAATGGGGATGAGATCTGTTTGGTTACTGACATTCTTCCATATATTTTCCTTTGTGTTCAGCAGAACAAAGATATTAATACAGGTTTGGAAGAAACTGGTGCCGTGTAACATTTTCGGATGAACCATCCCTTTAAGAAAGTTAATGCATTAAGAAAGTTTCAATAAACTGCTGTTTTAAGATGATGTGTATTGTGAAAAGTGCTTTATTTGATACCCTTTCACATAAAAAATGTGAAAAAAAATGTTTTATAAAAAAAGCTTTATACCTGGACAACCCGGACTAAAGTCTCAGGGTACTTCTCAAAGACAGACTGAAAAGTTGTTGCTGAAAGCCGGAGAACAGTGGTGGGGGCAGCTGCCCTGGCCGAAACTGTTTTATATGGGGCTGGATAACCCTGCAGTGTAAGGGGTTTGAATGTGAAATCATTTAAGACTGTAAGCACAGTTCAGAGTTATCAGAAGAAAAAGAATTAGGCCAGATGGACATTACAGTGATAACATCAAGGATGCTGAGCAGACTGTGAACACTGTCTCCAGGCAAAACGTGCTTTACCACCACCTCTGTCCCATCCTGAACCAAAGAAAAATGCACTCAATCACATATTTGAAAACACAGCAGGACACATTACAATAGAATGATATATATAATAGAATAGTGATCCACTGTCTGGCACTTACATTCTCTTGGATACACAGTTCAAGATGGCCATCCTGCACCACAAAGATGCTGTCATCGAGATCTCCTGGGCGGAATAATCGCTCCCCCTGCTGCAGCTGCACAAACACCATATGTCGACACAGCTCCAGGAACAGTGGCTTTTCAAAGTGACCCAGAACTCTGACGAAGCAAAATGTCAAACAACATCAAACCTGGAATTTTCCATAATAATAATAGTTCATCATAGAAGAGAGTCAAAAGTACCAACCTCACGTTTTTCAGCATGTACAGGACCTCAGATGGCAGGTGAGAGTTCTGCATGTCAAATTCAGTTAGATCGGCTTCCAGGAGTGATGGAGGAGGCTCTTTTGGCTGCAGAGTTGGAGGTTCCCTCCGAATACGCAGGATTCTGATTAAGACACAGACGGGGTGTTAAGATGGAGTTTTTGCAAGACTGCGATTCGCTTTCAACATCTGTGACTTTTTACGTACTTGCGAGCTATTGACAGGACTTTTGTTCTTTTTCTGGTTCGCTTTTGAGATAAAGAACCTGAGACCACTGGTGAGGATAATGTCTGCACCTGAATAAGAACAGATAATCACTTAAATATCCTATCATCACTTGTATTAAATAAAATAGAAAGATGGTAAGACGCATAATAGAGATCACATACCTTCCTCATAATCTTCCTTCCATAAAACAGGACTTTGTCCCTTTTCCTGAATCGATATGTAGGACCCTCGTCTTGTTCTTCTCCTTGATAATCGAAAGATTCAATGTATACAATTCAAACGGTTGTGTGAACTCTCTATTTCACTTTCACACACACCATATATTATCTTTTCACACATAAAACAATCTTCATGGTGTTGTGGTGAAGGCCGGTATGCTCACCTGCCCTGTATCTTCTGTACATAAAAAAGACAACAATACTGATAAGTGAAAACGCAACTCCAGCTCCAATCAGAACACCAGTCCACTGCATATGTAACAAGAAAACAAATTAGTTAATATTTTTCTATAGATGAGCAATATTGACATATACTATGAATTCAGTTAACATTTGTGAAAAGGAAATATAGACAGAAATGTCATATACCATGGTGCTCTGTAACTGATCTTCTAAAAAGTGCTGCACACGGGCCTTGATCTCACTACCAGATGGTACCGACTAGAACACACAAAGAACATCAAAATGATTATTAACTATAACATAGGACTGAGAAAAGCCTAGCCAACTTTAACCCAAGGCAAAACAGGACACAAATCATTTCATGGTGGGGACCAACTTCCAAAATACAGCATACTGGTCTATTCAGCAGGGTAAAAAGTATTAGTTATATAGCATTATATAACAAATACTAGTAATATATAAGTAGTGAGAATGCCCAACAAACAAGACCTGCTTTATCATTATTTTCCAGTCCAGGCTGATGAAGAATTTACAACAAAAAAAAATGTCTTACCGGGTATATACTGCATGTATCCTCATGTTCCTTGTCTTCCATATCTAACAGATTGTAAGAAATAGAAATTTCACTTCACACACACTTTGTATTTCATAATTACTTGAATTCACAGTTTGTGTGAAATAGCTGCTTAATAAAGACCCATAAAAAGCAAATTTAGTAACACTTCACAGTAAGGTTGTATTTGTTAACATGAGTAAAGGAGTCAAAGACGAAAAATTATTTAAGCATAAAAACAATAAGTGTTATACTGTTTTAAATTGTTGTTGGTTAATTTAATTAAAATAGTATTAAAAAATAACTATCATAAATTTTTCCCTGATTTACAAAAGACGTCCGCTAAAATGTCATTCAGTGTAAAAATTTTGTCGGGCATATTTACAACAAAAATCAATTTGTGACACATTAAAAGACTAATTACTTTCACCACAAATGCTAATTAGTTTTAATATGTACACGTCAGAATAAGCATGTTGTTCAAATTTGTACATTAATATTGTGTTACACTGAATGACAATGTAACATTATTTCAACCACATTTTAACATTTTATTCTCCAAAAAAAAAAACTTTGTTGAAACCATAAAGTAGAACTTTTAATTACATTTAACATGCTTTCTATATATGGACATAAAATCTCTTTTGTAAATTTATTTTGATGCTGACATGTTAAAGTCTTTGTCCCAAATAGATTAGCTAATATGAACTAGCAAAAATGTTTTTCAGCATCTGTTTTTGGTAATGTTAGTTAATACAAATATCATTGTTAATATTAGTTCACTGTGCATTAACTAATGTTAACTATTTATAGATGTATTAATGCTGAAGAATATATATAAGGAGTTTTGTTCAATGTAATAAGTTTTGTATTGTAATATGTATTGGTTCATGTTAGCTAATAATGCATTAACTATGTTGATTGTTTGTGCACAAATCAAAAACACACATACAGTAAAAATCATAATACACAATGTAACTGTCAAGTCACTGTGTGATCTGATTCTATTCTAAGTCCTGTTCATGTAGATGACATCTTAAAAGGATAGTTTAGAATATTCTCTCCCCATTCATTCAACCTTGTGTCATTGCAAATCTTTATGACTTTCTCCAGAACTAGAGATATTGTGTTAATGTTGATCGCCTTACCAAACACCATTGGATGAATAAACCACTGAGTACTTTCAGAAAATATATTCGTATGTGTTCCACAGAACAAAGAGTCATACACGGGTTTTGGATGACATAAGAGTGAATAAATAATGACCTTTTATCTTTTTGGATGCAAGTCACTTTAAGATAGGATATTTGTCTTAAACATATTTTAACAGTGAAGCATGATAATATCTTACAAACTACAAAAGAAGCAGCGGTCTGGTGGATTCCTGCACACCCTGAATGAGGAAATCCATCTGATATAACCAGACTCTCCAAACTGCAAACTGACACCATGTCATGTTATTTACGAGTCCAGTCTCCCATTGGAAAAGTTAAACACTTCACGCAGGTTAAAGCTGAAGTTAAACTCTAAAAAAATACGTTTTAAAAGAGTGTCGCGCAAAGTAGAACTAACGTTATAGCAATACACGTTTTTTTTATTTGTTTACGTTAGAGTGGACTGCATGAGTTAAAGTGGCTCTGTGTTAGAGAGGTAAACACGGTACTGTTGTTTACACATAAGCCCAGGCTGGAACACGCTCTTGCAATCAGACACGCACAGTTGTTTATCACAGTAAATAACAAGATTGTTAAAACATTATATGACCTTATAATGCTGACATTCCACAAGCAAGTAATGTAAATAAATAAAAGGAAAATAGAAAAACACCTACTGAACGGCGTTTCCCAACTCTGTTTTTCTCACTCCCAACGCACTTCAATCACAGTCTCCCAGGGATTCCATTCAAAATGTCAGTGCCCCCAAATCCTCTATTCAGTATTCACAGCTCCTATTGGCTGCCTCTGAGTTGATCTGACGAATCACTGTGGACTTCTTTCACACGTGGAACGTGGGATCAGAGCAGGGTCTCTTTGAGCGTACTGTTCAAGGTGAGTGGTTTTTTGTGATTTCTACATGGCATTTTATTCATTTATATCTCTTTTGTGCTCTGTTTCTATTATTTAATACGACTTCGGGAAAATGACGTAAACTGGTTTGGTTGCATAAATGCTGAAGCAAGAATCTTTTGGAGTAAAGTGAGACGACATCCAAATGACTGTCACGTAACAATTATAAAGGAACGTAACGTTACGTATTGCAATTCGTTTCATGTGTTTACAAACATGCATGATTATTTCTTGTGGTTTTTATGATTTAATATCGCAAGTGTTCATGCTAACCACCTAGCCAGCTAAGTACTTACGTTACGTTACTTCACGTGAAGCTTTGGTTCACCTGTAGTAAGATCCTCACCATAGCATCCCATATTTCTGTCAGAATAAACTAATAAATTTACGTTCATTCATTATCTATAAATATACACATATTTATAATGGAGATATTTATAATAATTGTCATAGATGGGGGTCTTGTCAGCACTGACGCGCGGGCTCGTGAGAGGAGCTGACAGAATGGCGGAGTTCACGAGCAAGCGAGGGCCCAGAACTTTCTACAAAAGCCGAGGCGCCAGACCGACTGGAGTCCTGACCTCCAGCAGAAAATTCATACCCATTCGGGCCATGATACCCGAGTTCGTGGTGCCCAACTTGGAGGGCTTTAACCTGAAACCCTATGTATCATACAAGACCCCACAAGGGACAGAGCAGCCCATTACTCCAGAGACACTCTTCAATCAGGTGGTGGCACCACAGATCGAAAGAGACATTGAGGAGGGGGTTTTCAGTGAGGACAATCTTGAGAAATATGGATTGGAGAAAACACAGGAGGGAAAGGTGTTAAAATTGTACCCCAAGAACTTTGCTTGCTAGGTCTGTTTTTCAGAAATATGCAATGGACTTCATTTGTTTCCTGTTCGCAATTGGGATGTGTTATTAACTCTTACCACAAACTGATGTCATCAAAGATTAAACTCACTTATACTCAGCCCTTACTTAAGAAAAGTTATTTATTCAAGTCTGTATTGTGGTAATAAAACTGACTTCTATGCAAAACTGAATTTATACTGCTTTGACGAAGGAAATACGTTTATACAGTACTCTTTGATTTAAGGATGGGTTATAATTGATTTATACAAATTGCATTTTGTTATAAATGGTCATTCCTCGATGCAAAACTAAATACTGAAAGATGTTTTATTGCTAAAATATATAATCACATAATCCCACTTTGTTTGAAATAAAGATATCTCAAAACTGCATATATTTAAAGTAATACTGTAAATAGCAGGACACTACTAAAGGTTGCATTATGAATATGTAGTTTAAAATAGGTTTTAACAGAGCAGCATGTCACTCATAACAGAAGCAGTGAGGGTTTCAGGAAGAGGGGGCAGGATCAGACTCTCCCTGTCGTTCCTCTGGGCTCAAGTCCCATCTCCAAACATGCAGCATGTGATCATAGAAGGAGCAGGTAGCCAGCACACAGGACAGAGACTGAGAGTCTTTAGTGGAGAAAGGGAGGCTATCTGGAGCTGAACTTTTCTCTGCTAAAGAGAAGTGTTCTGGGATGTACTGTCCCGAGTCATCCTCCAGGGACGTGTCAAAGCTGGCAGTGGGAGACTCATAGTGGATCCTGAGGTGACCTAGAGACTCTGAGAGCCCAGCGCTGGTTTGGGGTGGCTCCTGAGGAGAAGAGGGAGCAGAGTTGCTTAGGGGGACTTGAGACCAGTCTGCTCCATATGCTAAAGAGTTATGTAGAATATAGGAAGCCAGGACAGGACATGGTGCATCTTGTCCATCTGAAAAAACATAAGGAATAATGCAAAAATACCATTTTTAAAGGGTCGATAAATTTGTGTACTGACAGGAAGAGGTTAAGTAGAAAGATTTCTCACCCATAGCCTGCTGGCAGTGGAGAATATGAAAATCATTATGCATACATGCAGCTAGCAACAGGTGCTCTTGACTGGGGTGCCACTTGAGTCTCCAAACGCCCCCACCAACAGCAGTCTCACTCAAGGGCTGTTTCATATTCCTCCCATCCCAGAGCAACACGTTCTCATCATAACTGAGAGTGATAAAAACATGCATTTGTACGTAAATGCTTGCAGGATATTGTGTTTCTGACCACTTGTGCAGAAGCCACTTACCTTCCAGTGGCTACTATGTGCTCTCGATGGGGGTTACTATGTATACTGCACACTCCCATAGTGTGTCTGTGTGACAAGGAGGAGAGCAGTATTTATTTACAAGAACCCTAAAACAACATATTTGGGGTTTAAAAATTTAACTATGCATGCACAAATCTATGAAAAGTTGTACATGAGGCCCCTGGTCAAATGGTGACAGAATAAAGGGAGAAATAATAGTAGTTAAAGAGACAGTTCCCCTAAAAGGGAAAATTCTATCATCATTTACATTTTTTATGCAATTTATGCATTTGGCAGATGCTTTTATCCAAAGCGACTTACATTGCATTATCCTATACATTTCTGTTTCCCTGGGATCGAACCCACGACCTTGCGTTGTTAACACAATTTTCTTACCACTGAGCTAAAGGAAAGCTCACCCTTAAGTTGTTTGTTCCAATTCTGTATATGTTTCATTGTTCTGATGAACACAGAGAAAGATATTTGGAAAAATGCTTGTAACCTAACAGTTCTTGGCAACCACTGACTACCATAGTAGGAAGAATCTGATAAATATATATAGACTTGGAAAAACTTAAGGGTGAGTAAACGAAAAAGTAATTTTTGGGTGAACTGTTCCTTTAAGGTAAGGGGAGATAAGCAAATGTCACCTTTTGCTGGTAAAGGTAGGGGAAGAGGAACCCATTCTCAGATCCCAGCCCTTTAGTTTGCAGTCATCACCACCTTAAAAAGAAGGCAAACAGCAATAATATTGTCGAATGTTAGAAATAAAATATCTAATGTTAATAAAAAACTGTATGCTGCTTTAACACATAATATTATATGTGCAGCTTTAACATATGTATAAAACTGTCTTATTTCTCTCACCTGAATAAACAACCTGAGTATCCCAGTAACTAAATGCTGAGATCCAAGCCTCATAGTCATGAGCTTTCCACTGACACACAGCAGTTAAACTTGCTTCCCCCAGAGACAGCACTGTTAGAGACCCAGTGGAGTCACTGGATACGACGCGTACATCACTGCTACAAATATAGAACAGTAGCACTATAAGAAATTAAACATTTTATACAGAGCAATAGCAAAACATATCAGTTATGACAACTCATCACCTGTCGCTTCTCCCTGTAGACCAGTCTAATGATAAAGCCAGCCTGTCAGGACCCAACACTGTGATCGATTCACATTCCAGATCACAAGTGACCTGCTACTGGAGGCACAGTCCAGACAGACAAAGCAGAAAATACTTAATATACCACAAACACAGCAACGAAAAATTCAAATACTGTGTTACACTGGAATTCAATGAATCACCTGAGGCTCTGTGAGTTTGTACAGCTGGACTTCTCCTCCAGCAGTGGCCATACCCAAGAGCGGTCTTTCTGATATAGGTACATGACACCTAAAGAAAAAAAAAACATTACACATAACATAACAACAATTAAAACGAATCTCATACAAAAATAAAAACAGTATAGTATTTGTGTAGTAATCTGTTTTGCATGATTACCAGTCGTATAACCATAGTTTTACTACAAATATCATAGAGAATGGTTGATGCAGTAAGGCAATGATACATTTATGGTCACTGTGTCTTTATTACAAACATCACAGATTGTTGTAGTTAAACTAGTGTTCATACTTGTATCTAAGGAGGTGTGACACAAACTTAAATGAGTAGAATTTGCATAATAAAAAAACAGTTATATGATGATTCGCTTACCACTTCAGATCCAGTATAGCAGGAGTGTCTATTCGTTGAGTCTCTGTGAGTGGAGGGCTGAATGATCGTTGTTTGTTATAATGGAACAGAAAAAGTCGACCTATTCTGCTTTGTGCAGTAGACCCTTCTGCAGTCTATGAACAAAAAAACTCTATTAAACTCATTCATAATAATGCTTAACACCACCTAATAAAGGAAAACACCACCTTTGTAATACCTTCTCATCGCTTTTTTGAAGTTGGTAGGTCCCACACGCCAAAACATGAGACCATTCCGGTATGGGACACCACTCCACGGTATCAGCGCTCAACTCCGTATCAAACACTTGAAGGGTTCGGGTTCGAGAGTGCCACCCCATATTACACGGTTCAGAAGCTCATACAGACGGGATAACCGGACTAACTACCCATGAGTGTTCTTATACTGTGCACGTGTACTCAGTTTGTGACACTTTCGTGCGGCACATTTGAATCCCCCATTGATATATTTCAAATACAACATGAAGTCGATAATTTACAACTTAAGAAAACGTTAATAAAATCAAATGTGATTCAAAGACATTTTCGTGTCGCTTCTCTTTTTTGCGAGGTAAACAGGAAGCGAATGACAAAACAACTTCCGGGTTGTTGAAGAGCGATTGGCTGCGCGTTTAAATCACGCACTTGTGTTTTGGTGTCGTTTCTGATTCATGGGGAGAACTTCTTTGTCGTCTACTTTAATGTAATGCATTGGTGAATTACTATGGAAAATATCACTTCTGAATCGAAATCTGTCCTTTGCACATTGCTGGATAAAAACGACCAGTCTAAGTATGTGTTTTTTACGCAAAAGAAACCAGAAGGGGGCATAAACATAGGGTGAGTTGACAGAATAAGTGTCATAAAGGTAGTACTTTTGATTTATTTATTTTGCGATGTCCCATTTCCTACAGATTTACCAATGGCGAAGGTGTGTGGAAAACACACCTTTCAGAAGAGAACCTGTCTCCGCTTGTAGGAGTTTGTTCTTTTGTGCTTTAAAATGATAAGGCATCCCTGTCTCACAACAATACTGACGCTGCATTTCTTTACAGATGAAGACATTTTCACTAAAGTCCACAGAGGATTATACTCTTAAACTCAAGTAAGGGTCTATAAAAGGTAGGCTGATGAATAAATAACTCTTCCGTGTCCTCTCTGATAT
The DNA here is from genome assembly GCF_015846415.1 of Triplophysa dalaica. NCBI lineage: Eukaryota > Metazoa > Chordata > Actinopteri > Cypriniformes > Nemacheilidae > Triplophysa > Triplophysa dalaica. Next base: position 16,973,152 of record NC_079545.1, read on the forward strand.
CAGTCCCTTGTGTGTGTGAGCAGATGTGCATGTAAGACTGGCAAAGCATTCGTGGAAGTGCAGGAGGACAGTGCAGTGCTGCATTTAGGATTGGAGCCCACAGACTCGAGTCTGACTCTGTCAAAACTCACTGACTCAGAAGGAAGGACAGAAGTCAAAGACCTGCTGTTTATAATGGCCGATAGCCTGACACAGCAAGACAACAGAGGTAAACAAAGCAATTGACCTCTTATTAAAAAAGCCCTTACTCATTACATTTATGTTGTTTCAAAATATTTAGGCATTTCTTCATTTAGTCCAATCAAGAGCCTTCAGAAAAGAGGCACTGGTATGTACTGTATGTCGAACTGCTTTGTTGTCAAAGGGAATCCTATTTGTACTTGTATTTGGAATTAATCACAAATTTTGGTTTTAGAATTTGAAGTTAGAAATCAGCTTAAGGGTCCAAGTATAGCAGTCAGAAAACGTCTTCCTGGGGATTCTCTTATCAACCCAGGAACGAGGAGGTAAATATTTGAATTGACTGTTCTATTGTCAATTCATTTCCTACATAAGAAGATGCGTCTGCTCACTGCCATTCTGTTTATTTCATAGGAAGAAAACTGCGACCGGCGTAGCCTTTGATGAAGACGATTAATAATCTTGAACTCCATTTAGGATTTTAGAAATCAATCAGGAATCATGAAGTCTCTTTTTAACTAACACTTTTAACTCCTAATGGCATAGTTTTTTTAATATAGATAGCAAATCACACCATGAACTCCGTCATCAAGCATCTATTTAAGGTTTTAATGGAAGACATATATTTTTTAATCATACATGTATAATTTTGTGTTACCATGTGATACTTTTAATAAATAAAAAAATAAAAAAGCTGTGTCAAACGTGTGGAAAAAAGAAGTCACCAAATCAATTGAACCATTTATTGAATTATTCTCTTTTCTCTCTGGTAATATTAAAAACATAATTTTACCCCAGTTAGCACAAGAGAACGGAGACAATAAAAGTAATTTTAAACAAGCTTTAAAGGTCCAGTCAATCTTGTTACAAGGAAGTCCATCAAAACAAAGGTATTACTGAATGAAAAACGTTCATAAATATAGAATCAAATTCACATGGACTGAATTTACATTCCAAAGCACTGTAAAGATAAAACAAAATACCCCACTCCGTTCTCCAAACAAGATCAAGTCAATGCTATTTTTAATGATACAGAATCACACGATTGCTGGTGTCTTAAATCACTGCACATGTCAATTTCTAGTTAAGCAGCTTGTTCTCATCTTTAGTTAGGCTGTTGAGGTTTTCCGTTCAATAATCAAAGACTTTTGATCATTAAGTAAATTGTTTGTTAGGTCAGTTTCCGCATAGCCAGTCATAACGTAACATGTTCAAATGTTTCCCTTTGGTCATCATATGTCAAAACCGCACCAAGGGCATTTTTATGTCAATCCTCTTTGAGGAGTTAAAAATAGTAAGCATATGCCGCAATGTCAGAAAAATAAGACACCATTTAAGTACTATGTGCTGACCACTGTGCAAGAGACTAAACACAGTTAGACTGTCACCAAGCAAAGGGACTTAACATTTCTATACATCAATGACATAAATTATCATAATCCTAGATTCAGCAGAAGAATCCTTCAAATGTAGCGATACAATCCACTGGTTTTAGGGCAAAAGAAATTACATTACAGTGCAAAACTGAATGACGACTTAAACGTAAACCATCTGCCGTTCAATATTCATTGAACATATTGGGCTAAATATAATAATAAAGAGCAATGACCTGATTTCTGTTTATCTGTAATAACAGTGACTCAAAGTTCACCTTTGGCTTCACAGTGATAGCGTGACAAGTATAATGGACATTTCTACTGACATCTGGTACAGTATATGCGGAGCGTTTCGGCTGACATCTGGTGATGTTCCGTTTTTAAGCATTAGCGATAAAACACATAACTTTTACCAAGACAGACACTGGCATTAAATACAGTGTTTAAACAAAATGAAGCCATTAAAACAAGTGAGAAACCCCTGGTTCAGGATACACATGTCAGCACAAAACACATTTATGCCGCGTTTATTCAACAACAGGTCATACACATCCAGCTTCTCTATTTTAGGGCTGGTTCGGTCCACTTAAGATGTTAGTTACAAGTCATTCGCTAAGAATGTCCAGTGTAAGAACTTCCACGAAGGTGCACGGATACATTTGCATTCTTCAACAATTCAAAAGAACAAGAGATCTTTTCGAGACATTTAAGCATAGTAAAATTTCTTCAACCCACAATACGACAGCCTTGTCTTTAATGCATGCTCTCAATGCAAGTACAAATAAACAAGTTAGGTCCAAGAAAAATATATGCTTACAGTAGTTTCCATGGTTTCAACTCAAGGTTAGGATAAGCAACAAACTGCAAAGGTTGAACCCATAGCGGTCATATTCCATGAGGGATGGTTATGTAGGCTTGAACACTACGGATAAAAATGTGATGGGTCGGTTAAAAGATCGTACAACAATTTACCAAATTTAAAGCGATACCAAAATAAACACGCAACAAATACATTCTCTTTCATTCCCATCCAGCAGGCTTGAATATAAAGGACACGATTCCATAAACCATCATCTCCAAAATGCAGCTTGTGGACAAAGCTGTCTAACACATTTAGTACCCCGGAGTCCCGCTCTCGCTGGCCTGTCCTGTTCAGGCACTGACTGTTTCTCTGTTTAGAGTTCCCAGAGGAGCTGTTCTCTTGCTCTGCTGTTGATGTGCAAATGGAAACAAGTACAACCCACTCGCAGAGCCAGAGAGACGGATCCTCTCCAAAGAGAAAAAGCGCACAAATGTCTTTGATCAGACAGACACATGTCTGAACTTGAGGCTTGTTTTGATTTTTACATCTCTATCTGTGAGATTAACAGTTTAGCATAAAGTGTCTGTATTAAAGGATAACTGCACCTGTAAAAAGACAATAAAACAATGCGTATTACAATATATTCTGTTGTTATTTCCTTTCGTCTATAAAAATTGAAACAAAAATATCTCACTTTTGCAAATACTTCAATATTTCAAATGATAATAGTAAGAATAATTTAAAAGTTTAATAAATATTCTCAACAGAACATCAATTTATTTGTTCTTATCGTTCTAAATGGTACATCTCTTGATTAACCATCACAGTTTTATACTGTAGATGTACACAAAGATTTTATTTTACATTCCAATAACATTTATTTTCAATATATGTGCTTTACCCTCTCCTCCTCAAAGCTGATCAGTCCTTCATCATCATCACTCTCCAGTTCCTCCGGCTCTTCGCTGACCAGTGCACTGAGTTCTGTGTTAGCCGGACGAGGCCTGAGGATGTTGAGCAGTCGCTGCAGTGGAGACTGACCACCACTAGAGGGAGAACTTTCTTGCGGTTCTAAGTTGTCACTTTGCTTTTTTGCAAAGTTGACAAAAACCTAAGCAGAAAACAAAAATGTTTAATTAATATGCTGTTTTTATTTATTGTTTAGCATTTTTAATTAGGCATAACAGACTAAACTAACCTCTTTCAACACTTAAATTATTCGGTCTAGATACTCAAGATAGTTACTTACAATAGTCTTTCATTATTTCACAGTAATTTACGAACTGAAAGAGCAATACACACATTGTCCAAGGTTGTCTGGCTGACCGAATAATCCTCGATGCTCAGCACCTCCACCACCTGCTCCATCTTGCTGAAGACCTGAGCCAGAGAGATATTCTCGGACTTCAGCTGGTACTGAATCTTTGTGTGGTGCCGCTCCTTGGGTGAAATAAGCAGAACTTCACAGTTTTTACTGCAAGCAAAGCTCAAAATATATGCATACGTTTCTAGTTTGCACAGCGTTTCAAAAAAAAAAAATTAAATAAGCGATTCATACTATTTTGCAACTTCTATGCAACTATGAAAACTCGAGTGCCACATATTAAAAAACAAACCAACATCATTAAAATAGATAGGCTCCTTGAGTTTTGTAGACACTATAGTTGACACGGAAAAAGGAAATATCAATATGTGCTCATGCAGGGTTAATTTCACTCCTCTCCTTTCTAATTTATGTTCCCTTTTCATATCCTTGAAAATAAGACTAAAGTAAACAAGTATATATAAACAAACTAAACTAACACATACCTTTAATATAGCCTCTGGAAAATTTCTGTTGAAAAAACGGATCACTTCTTTGACGCTAGCAGTGGTCTTGGTGCGAACCGTGATCATGTATCCATCCCCAAACCTGTCAGAGAAATAGGAATTCACTGTAGCTCAACTAGTAGGTCATAGGTTTGAGTCCCCAGATAATTGACATGCTCATAAAATGTTAAATCGCATTGTCTACCGCTTTGCGTGCCAAATGCATAAACGTGCATAAACAGTCAATTTCAAAACCTGTTTTTGAGATGCTGGATGCTCCCCATACACTTGAACCTGCCGTTGACCATGATGCCCAGTCTAGTGCACAGAGCTTCACACTCCTCCATACTGGAAAACAAACACATCAGCAGTTAGACATCCCTGTGAGGCACCGACCGAAAGGTCTGGAAAATTAAAACATGTATTTTCAAACCTGTGTGACGTCAAAACCACCGAACGTCCTGTCTTGATGATGTCAAGAATTAGGTTCCATAAGAAACGGCGAGCCTTTGGGTCCATTCCTGTGGTGGGCTCGTCCTGTTAAAACCAACAAGAGCACATTAAAGCTGATGTCATCCGTTCACAAAAATAAACAACAGCAAGATTTGAGAGACAGATCTGACCAGAAAGATAAGCAAGGGGTATCCAATCAGAGCGATTGCTGTGGAGAGTTTGCGTTTGTTTCCTCCACTATATGTGCCAGCAGGTTTGTCGGCATACTTGGACAGCTCCAATTTCTCCAGAGCCCACTGAACCACCTTCAGGAGAAAAAGAGAGAGAGAGTGAGACATACAAATCAAAGATCTTAACACCATATTGTAAAAACACCCTTTATCATTGCGGACAGCAAGAACCCTTTAACAATGAACTTCAAACTGTGATTAAGGATAATTGATTGCTAAGTGCTCCTGCGCTGATCTCAAGAGAGCTTTTAGGAGCTCTTACCCACAGCCGCACACTCGACTGTCTCTTGACGACCATTACCGTGTGTCATTTGACTACCCCGAGTGTGTGTGCATTAGCGCGCTCACCCGTTCCTCATCCTTCCAGGGGATTCCGCGGAGGCGAGTGTACAGCTCCAGATGTTCTCGAGCTGTCAGATCATCAAACAGGGCGTCGAACTGAGGGCAGTAACCGATGCTCTGCTGGACTCGCAAGAGCTCCCGCAGGATGCTGCAGGAGACAGGAAGCTCGCATATTACATTAGCATGTGACATGCAGTAGATATATAACATATTTATGAATTCAATAATCAGACAAAAGGTGGTCTGAACGTGGCACCTGTTTCCTTGAATAAAGGCCTCTCCACCCGTCGTGCTCTCATCTCCTGTCAGCATTTTGAAGGTGGTGGTCTTTCCTGCCCCGTTCACCCCCAGCAGCCCAAAGCATTCCCCAGGACGGACCCCCAGACACAGACGGTCCACCGCCTGGATCCGGCCCATCTTGCGAGACTTGTAGACCTGTAAGGACGCAGACACTGAGGACACAAGGTCTTCTGGGGATATACACTAATGTTTAAAAATAAGACAGACCTTGGTGAGGTTTTCAATCTTCAGCATGTCGTTGTCAGCATCTCCTCTCAGCACTCTGCGGCTCTCACAGGCCACGTCCACATCATCGTCCTCGACCGGCTGGCTGTTGACAGGCACTCTCCTTCAATGAGAAGAAATCAGTGACCTTGTGAATTATTTAAAGGGACAGTACGCCCAACAACGAAATTCTGTCATTACTCGCGCACACGTTTACTCGCGCACACTCACTGAGCTTTCCTGAGGAAGTTGTACTGGCACAGAATTGTGATAAGAAAGCCAACAAATCCCTCAATGGTCATCGCAACCAATCCCCGTGTCACAATGTCCCATTCAAATGGCGACTTCACTTTATCAAACTGGCCTGCAGGGAAAACACGACTTTAAGATTCCAGAACAGCAGAGGGCAGTACACATGACAGCTCTGAGACAAAGAACGCACCTATTTTGGCGTAATATTCGTTGATGTACTCATTGTACGCCATCTCCATCAAACCATGACCCAGGTTATAGTTGGGGAAGATGAGAAAGCAGGACTTCAGGTAACTGTTAACCAACTTCAGATCCTGTCAAGTAGCACAAAAAAACAAGAAATCTGTAGTAATTTAATGATACTGAAATAATCAAACTATTATATATGTTTTTCCTAAAAAATGAAGTACCAGGGCACCAATTTGCATGCTACTCATAATCATGTCCCTCGTGATGAAAAGGTTAATGAAAAAAATTTAAATGATTTTCTCTTCGATGTACCTTGTCTCGCTCAAAGAGCTGCAGCAGGAAAGTGGCCACTGTGGCTGTAATGCCAATGAAGAGATTGATGACTATGAGAAACACATAGGCTGTGCTGGGCACCTCAAACCAGAAAGAAGCTGGATACATGATGGGGGTTATAGACCAGCTACACAGAGAGAGAGAGATAGATTACCTGTAGCTATCGGCATTAAAAACTGTGGTCTTTCTTCTCCTTTTTAGCAGTTCCATCACATTTCATGTGGTATTTCCATGAAATAAAATAGAATTGACCGATACAGCCGTGTATTGATTCTCACACCTCACTCCATCTGACAGAGATTGGTGAGATTGCAGAGCTTACCCATAAAGGAGGAACAGAGAGATCACTGCTGGGAAATTTGTAGGTGATGTGTATGCAGGAAGGTCGAACACAAACAGAATTAGGACACAGCATGTGGCTGGAACCAGGTAGTTAAGCTGGCAAAGAAAGGGCAGAGGAAACCAATTTAGCCCTCGATGTGTTAGACATCAAGGCAAACATTTTGTCGGTTTCAAAATCTTATGAGCTCCCTTAATAGTTTTTTCACTATAAGGCAAGGCCCGGATTAAAATTGTACCAAAATGTAAGTACCTAAATTACATTGCCTCTAAGATACCTTGTTTCCGCAAAAGGCAGCATTGTATACATATTAAGATAAGGTAATCACAGAAGTGGAAGGCAAGAAGATGGCACACTTTTATTCGCCCTTTTGGCTAGTTATAAACAGGGTAACTTGTTAGACCTTACCATGTCCCATATGTAGTTTGCCAGCCAGTAGATGACAGGGTCACAACCGCTGACAAACTGCAGGTGCTTAGCCTTGGTGGATTTTTCTGCTACAAGAAAGACCACGAAGCTGGCTGGCACAAAGGACATGGCTACGATGATAAAGATGGCAATAACCACATCAGTGCCCTGGAGCCTAGAAGAGAATAAAGAGAGAGAGAATGAGAAATCAGAAACAAGAAATGAGCCCTGAGGGATGGAACAGGAAGTACAAACTAGAGTTTAACTTACAAATAGTCCAAAGAAAGACTGGCACTGGTCCTGTTCATCGGATGATTGGTCACCGTGATGCCTGTAAACGCACAATACAATGTAAAATACATGTGCATACAAAGCAATCCAACATTTTCCGTTTTTTGCAGCTTATTCAGTCAGTGAAGTCAGTGTCTCACCGTATGCAGCGGGGTTTCCTTTACTTTTGGGCAGATTGGCTCTGAGAATGGCATTGTTGAGGACATTCAGGTAAGTGGGCATGCTGTGATATCCTTTGTTATTGTACAGCACCTGCAGAGAAAGAGAAAACATTAACCGTATAACAGCATATAATAGCTTTAAATGTAAATCAGCTCTTAAAGGGTAAGGATGGTTAGGTTTACCTGTGAGGATCGCCTCACTGCTATTTTGCGCACCATAGGTGGAGTTTTTCTGCCAAAGGATGCAGGAACAGATTTCTGGATGTTTCCAACTGTGAAGCCTCCATATCTGAAGTTTGAGCATGAATCATATAGTTGACTTTAAGTTGACTTCAAAGCATAAAGGTAAATTTTAATAAAGTATAAAAAATATTGTAAAAATGAATAACACTTGGAAAAAGTTATATATTTGAAAAAATAAAACAGTTTGATGTATTACAAACGCGTTAACATGAATATTCAATCATTGGATGAATATAATTTTTTCAATAATTTTTAACACCACTATATAGAGTAATACTATATAATGTATAATACAATAACACTATGCCAGTTTGAACTGAACTAAATAAAATAAAAAACAAGGGATTCAGAGATTTTGGTGGGGCATATGAGCAAAAAGGACCCCTTTCAGAACACTACCTGTGTAATCGGAGTCGATCAGAGGTGTAAAGGAGATATTCGGATACATTGCGACCAGTGATGTCCACAAGGATGTCTCCAGTTACTACCTTCATAAGAGGTGGACGGCCCCCAACTCCACTGGGACAGGAAAAGCCTGTGCCCTGCATGGAGCAGATGCAGCGGACGGGCTCCCGGATGGTCAGTGGCAGTGTTGGGGGTGGGGTTGCCATCTCTGTAGGAACACAACAGGGTGAAATGTACCTCGGGCAGCTTCACGGAAAAAAGACAGAATAATTTAAATTATGCAGCAAAAATGCACAGATTGGCTTTAGGTAAAAGTCAGCAAGTGCGCTTGCCGAAGTTTCTTTCAAAGAATTAGTTACAGTGACATCATCTCCAAGGGACATTTTCTGGAAAACCTGAATCCTCAGTTTGCATTACGTTTCATATTTCTTTCTCACACTTTTTTCATTTCGACTTCCTTAACTTGAAATATACAGCGTGATGAGCTTCGATGAAACGGAGGCAATCACAAATAAACTCTCACCTCTGACGGTAGTGGGCGGAGCATCGGTATAGTTCCAAACGCTGTCTTCAAAATGTACCTCTGGGTCATCTGAGGGGGCAGGTGAGGGAGGCGGGGGCACGAAATTGGATAAAGGCACACCCTGAGTGAAGGAATCTAGGCACATGGAGTCAAAGTAGCGGGCTGCCAGAGTTTTGGAGTTGTTGGCGTACGGGTTCAGCGTTTGTGCCAGCTGGTCCAGAGTGCTGTTAAAGGGAGTTTTTAGCACACAAGTCGCACCCACTCCGGAGGGCAGGCGAAGGGTGTTTACTATCCACTGCGGGGTGGCGTCTGGAGACATTTTACTACTGGAGGAACAGAATAACGTTAAGAGAGAATGAGCGCCTTCATTATATGCACAGAGCTAATGTGATATTTTGGGCCAAAATAATCGTGTAGTGAAAAACTGATAACATACAAATTAGAAATGAAACCCCGACATAGTACATTATACAACAAGCAACCTAAAGTACATTACAGGAAAGTGTAAAAGATTGTTTACAGGCTTTAGTACACCTCTGATATGCCTGTGGAACATATTTTTATGAAATAAACTAATAAAGCATTTCTTTACATTGTTTTGTCGGACCTGTATTGAAGCCTGTCTTCATTGGCATACGGGATGAAGTTTCCACGAGGTTGTGTGTAGTTGTGATATTGAGATGGAGACAGAATGAGGGGGGGGAGATCACCTGCAGAATCCAAGAAAACATCAGAACAGCTTGCACTTAGTACTGGACGGTATGACAGTATATATTAAGCGATAGTAGATGTGTGCCAACTAGATGACGATCTGTTCTGTACTGTTTATACTGCAGATATACTTTGTAATGTATGCAGCTGTATATTGGCTATATATTTATTGATTAATTTTGCTGAAAATATTGCATTTAAACCCAAAAGCATCATCATACTAACAGTCACTCAAAAAAAAATCTATTTATACATGACGTGATTTTAAGCCTTAAAAGAACAGCACACAAACAGTATAGACTCCAGGGGTTTTGTTCTCCTTACCAATCTCTGGCACAGACAGGGCTACGGTCATGGCCACACAGACGAAGAAAGCGGGCAACAGGATCTGAGAGAAAATGCCCTTGGTGTTCCTCTTGGCGCAGTGAAACCTTTTCACTATCAGCCCATGAAACTGACGAAGTTTGAGCCACCAGCCCTCGAGCTTGAAGCTACCCTGACCCTCCTGTAAGGCCCGCTCAGCAGAGCGCTCTTCATCTATAGAGACATGGAAGGTCAGGTCTATATTACTCTAGCGGTAGGTGAGCACTGCTTTGGCTTTAAGTGACCAGAAGAGGTAAACAGTACCAGTCAAAACATCCTTTCTAAAAGCCTGAACAAAGGAACACCCTTATGTTACTCCAAACCTATAAGACTTTCTTTCTTCTGCAGAACACAAAAGATATTTCAAAAAAGGTTGGTAACCAAATAACATTCCCCTTCTATTGGGATTGTATGGTAACAAAACCACTGAGATACTGTCAAAATATCATCTTTCAAAATATCTCTCATTACAGGTTTGAATGACATTAGTAGATGAGTACATAATGACATGATTTTTATTTTAGGGTGAACTTTAATAAACTAACAACTCTACAAACTACAAAAGTATCCTCATTTCATTACCTCTAATACTGGCCGAGTCAGGATCCTGGCTATTATCAAACAGAGGACAGTAGTCTCCATAGAAGTCTGCATAGAGACCCCCTTCATCCCCTCTCACTGAGCCCAGAGATGAGCCCGACTGCAGTGACGCCTGGCTTGGGCTCAGTCTGGAACACATCATGAGGTTACTGAGCTCCACCTCCGGCCGGATCACGGCCCCGGATGGGGCTCCCTCAGAATGTGGCCCTCCAAGCGGAATGGTGGGTTTTCCTGCTGATGCTCCACCAGGAGAGCTTTTCATATCTGACAAAAAATAAGACAAATTGAAATAGCTTATCATCCTTAAAAAATGTTGCTGTGGTTATGCATCTAGTTGCCAGTAACTTACTATAGATTTACATTTTTTAAATTTACTGGCAACAGTTTGTTCAAAGATAAATGAACATTAAACATGTCTTTATCTTTACAGAAGAAAACTATACAATTAGGACCTCATGAAAAGCATTCTGGGCACCAAAATGAGAAAAAAAGAAAAAGGTTAAAAGTAAATTTTGTACAGTGATTCCTCAATGTAGAGGTGGATGGTGTGTGGGATCTTATATCATAATAAGGGTTTTGCAATGTTTAGTTTTTTAATGTTTTATCTAGTGGTGGGCATAGATTAATTTTTTTAATCTAGATTAATCTAGATTAATTCCAAAATAAATCTAGATTAATCTAGATTAAAATGGCTCATTTGAATTCTGCCGAAGGCATTCAGAATATGTGTGCTACCCAAATAATGACTAAAAGTAAGTCTTTGAGAACGGGTTTCTCAAGCCAGGTGGCGCATTAGACCAGGGGCTCATCTCCTGTTTCCAAAATGCACCACAAACCGCTTGAGAAAGCTGTTCTACTATGATAATTGGTGATGAAAATTAAATTATGTTCAATAAGATGAACTTGTGTTTACTTCCGCATTAGCTAAGGGATGATTTCCGTTTAGGTGGTACTTGAGACTGGAAGAGCTCCTACAGTCCATTTACATTTAGTCATGTAGCAGACGCTTTTATACAAAGCGACTTACAAAGAGTGAGGGAGCAACAAGCGATATGTCATACAGGAGCCATAATACATTAGATCTCAATACAAAGTTACTGGTTTCAACTAAACCTAGACCACTACCTGTTGAGAGTTTTTTTTTTTTTAAACCAATTCCGCATTGCATAAGGTGCAAACAACCTTAGTCTTGTCGATGTTTCTATTGGGAAGCTTCTTAAAAATTAATATTCCCTGAAGCAAACCCGGCGGCTTCATAGCTGCATCCATGTTAGCACGTCACGTTTGATGCGGTAATTTCACAGTAACGTTATGTTGTGTTCAGACCAAACGCGAATGGCGTGTCAAGCGTGAGTGATTTATATGTTAATGCAAAGAGCCAATAGACCTACTTGCTGCGCGAATCGCGCGAATGAAGCCCTGGTTATGAGATGATGAGTCGGCTTCTGCTTCCGCGAATGACGCGAATCACGCGAGTTGAAAAATCTCGTTCTCGCCCCGTACAGTGCAGTTAAGATGGTATACATCCGCGCTAAAATATCAAGGTGAAAGTCATCATAGCTTGCGTAGTATAGACCCAGCTGCCAACCCAACTTTGAGAATAGATTAACGGCGACATTTTTTTTAACGCGCGATAAGAGTCTCACTGCGTTAACGGCGTTAACGCCGTTAACGGCCCACCACTAGTTTTATCACAATAAAAGAGATTTAAATGTAAACTGTATAAATGTAACTGTAGATAGATGAGCATTCTTTCTAAGCTCCACTAACCTGCATCGCTGTTCTCCAGAGACAGATCCTCCTCTGAAACCTTCAGAAAGACCTCCTCCAGTGTAGTGTCCATCACACCGAAGCTGGTCAAAGCCAGGCGGTCCAAACTCTGCTCCAGAGCCTGAGAAAACACATCCAACATTCAGCGACCATCTATATAAACCATTCTTTCTTAAACGCCTGTCATACAGAATCCTCTTTCTTCACCACCAAGCGATTATAAGTTATAACCCGTGCCCTTTCAAAATGTGTACCTGAAAGAGCCTCTCGAAACAGCCTTTCTTCACCGCCTCTGACGGCAGGACATAAGAGAGCTCAGTGTTGGAGTCGGACACCAGCAGGCAGGAGGCCACGTACTGACGGATGAAGTGTGTAACTCTGCTCTCTGAACACGGAGATATCAAAGCGGACGGAGACTGGCTTGACTGATCTGAGAACAGACAGACACATGATATTGGGTCACGAAAGAGGAAAGATGAGCAGTGATGGTGCAGAATGGAATTTGATTTGATTCAAAATCTCAAGATAAAAATGAAGAGCAGCACACAGTAAAAAAAAAAAAGAGAAAAGAGAAGTACAAAACAAATAGAAGGTCACAGAAAAAGGCTCAATTCACTCGAGAGACAAAACTACTGTATAAAATAATAAGACTGGTTGGTAATATCTCTTGAATTAAGTTTTTCTTGTTTCCTTTATGTCTTGCTCTAAGCGTAAACCCGACTAAAGTGTTACGCTTCTGTTAGATTTATTCTTAAAGCAAATCAATTTGCCTGTGGGGTAAGAAAAACAACTATAATTCAAGATATATTCTCTCCGCCTAAATATGCATTTAAGCAAATTTATCTTGTTTAAAGGATATTATTACTAAAAGACAAGAAAAAAGGTTTGCAGAGATGGGGAAAAAGGGACAATTGGAAAAGAGAATTTTTTTCTCCAAACTCACAGCCCAACAAAACCCCCTTAAAAGGATAGTTCAACAAAAAATGAAAATGCCGTCTTCATTAACCCTCAAGTCATTCAAATCTGTATAAATGTCTTTGTTCTGATGAACACAGAGAAAGATATTTGGAGGAATGCTTGTAACCAACAGTTCGTGGCCACCATTGACTACCATGCTTTATACATTTCTTTGCTATGTTGTACACAAAAGAAGATATTTTGAAGAATGTAGGAAAGCAAACAGTTCAAGGGCACTTTTGACAACCATTATCATTTTTCCAACTATGATAGTCAATGGTGGCATAGAACTGTTTGGTTACAAGCATTCCTCCAAATATCTTTCTCTGTGTTCATCAGAACAAAGAAATGTATACAGATTTGGAACAACTCTAGGGTGAGTAAATGATGACAATGTTTGAGGGGTGAACTGTCCCTTTAACAAAAACTAAAACGAGGAGACACATATACCTGCAGCGTGTGAGTCACTCTGCGACTTGACAAGAGTGAGCTTGTAGCCATCTCCATATGTGCTCTTGAGAAACAGCGGTGAACCGCAGCACTTCAGCTTGCCGTGAGAGATGATGGCGATACGGTCTCCCAACAGATCAGCCTCATCCATATGGTGAGTCGAGAGCAGAATGGTACGGCCTGACCATACACACATGGTTTTAAATGCTACAGTTAAATATTCATGTATTCAGATATATTGTCAGCAGAGAGATGTAATAAAAGGTCACCTTGTTTATATTTTAGAATGAGATCCCAGATTGCCCGACGTGCATAGGGGTCGACCCCTGCTGTGGGTTCATCCAAAATCACAGCCCGTGACCCACCCACAAACGCGATCGCCACCGACAGCTTCCTCTTCATCCCCCCAGACAGAGTCTGTACCAGGCTGTGACGCTTGTTGGACAGCTCTAGATCTTCTATCATCCTGTGTATTCAAACACACCTTCAGCAACTTTGTTTTTAGGAACAAATGAACTTTGGCGAAACATGCACGTTAACCCACTTGTCCATCTCCTTGCGGATGTCCTCTTCAGCCATGCCCTTAAGACGCGAGTAGAACCACAAATGTTCCTCCACGCTCAGCTTGTCAAACAGAACGTTGTGCTGAGGACACATGCCTAAATTTTGTCGGATGCGCTCCATCTCTGTGCGAATGTCATGGCCGTATATGGTAGCGGAGCCAGAGGTGGGCGGAAACAGTCCAGTGAGAATGGACCTATGAGAGATGTGAACATGTTAACAAATGCTCTGCAGGTTTTCAAAACACAACCAAAATCATTCCTCACTCACATAGTGGTGGTCTTGCCAGCCCCATTGTGTCCCAGGAAGGAAACGACCTGGTTCTCATGCAGGTTTAAGCTTAACTTGTTTAGGGCCAGTTTGCTCCCAGTCTTGTAGACTTTGGTCAGTTTGTCTATGCACACCACAAGCGGTAAGTGACTGGGCTCTTCTTCAATTCCACGAGTTTCCTCTAAGCAACAAAATGCACACATTAAGTTACATTTGTATTAAAAATAATCTCATTTCTACAGGAAACAGAAGCCAAAGCTGATAGAACCAAACCATTATTAACTATGTCATAACTGATTTTAAAGTTGCAGTGTATGACATTTAGCGGCATCTAGTGGTGAGGTTGCGACCAAAGGATAACTCCACCCTCCATTTCGAAGCACTTCTGTGGCTGACACAGAACTAAGATGTCGTCACTTTTTTACTTCTTTGCCGAACGAGATAAGGTATTTACGAAACGCGCTCTGTCAAGCAGTTTGTCCGTTTAGGGCTACTGTAGAAAAAACATGGCAAATTCCACGTAAGCGGACCTGCAGTGTATTTACATAGAAATAGCTCATTCTAAAGTAATAAAAACATAATCTTTCATTTTGTAAGGTCTTTATACACCTCTGAAGACATGGTAATGTATATTATATTGCATTTCTATCAATAGATCCTCCAAAAAATTACACACTTAAAATTAGAAAATGATGAAAGAACCTGAGCGTCTGTGTTCCATAGCACAAGCCTGGTCCTCTTCCATCACACTCAGCCTTGTGCTGCTGCTCCACGGCAACTCCCATGTCTCGATACGTCCACTACCCAACCAATAGGATTTCTGCAAAGGAAAGTACCATGGGCGGGGCAGCCCATACATCCCTGGAAGAAAAACAAACGGAAAGAAAGGCCTATATTGGTATATAATCCAATATTGTGTGTCCCTAGTAAAAATGACTTTAACAGAGCTGATATTAACATCCCATACAAGATAGTGATAGTGCAAAAGCTTACCTGGATGCACAGCCTCAATGTACCAGGTGAGCACACCGTACACAATGGCATCAATGATAAGCATGACCACAGACAGGAGGAGGTTAAAATCATCGCCCTCTACAGGTGACTGGTTGATAGTGCGCCACTGGATCCCCACCCCAGCCACTTCATACAGGGCAAAGTATTTAGAGCCCAGACCAAACGCTGTTGTAGACATTAAAGACTGAAGACACAGAGAGAGATATACCGTGTATGAGAATAGAAAATGGAAAAATACATTTTATGATGGAATTGTACTGAAAAGCCACAACAACAAACTAAAAAGTCATCTGCAAGCTATTGTACTTCCTAAAGTACTTTCAGCAGAATTACAGATTTTACGGTTACACTCTTTTCTCAGCCAGATAAATGGATCAAAAGTATTGATGACTCATTCTGCACTACACAGAATTTTGATTTTAAAAGGAGAAACAAGGCTGAAAACTGCACTAAAAGACAATTATTGGAAACCGTGTTGAGGAAAACCACATACCGCAATGCACTTCTCAAAGGCAGTAATCTTGTCGTGAGCCACCTCTTCTCTGATGGCCACATACATGTACGGCACGTAACTCAGAAAGTAGATGATTCCTCCACATGCTGAAGCCAGTTTTGCTTTAGAGTACAACACTGACACCAGGAAGCTTCCAGAGATAAGAAAACAATTACGTTAAATAATTAACTTTACACTACTGGCAAAAGATAAATGGTATAAAACTGCAATCCAATTATCATCAAGTAAGCTATCAAAGAGTACAGTTTGGTCCATTACCAGAACATGATGGTGGCGATGGCGTAGATTGTAAGAAAGAGCCAGATGATAAAAGGATCGCTGTGAAGGAGGACTTTGCCGTATTTCAGTATGGCAGTGAGAGCGGTCACCGAGATCGAAAGCTGCACGAAGCCGGTGATAAACCAGGCCACCCAGTGCACTGCGTTATTCAAGCCCATCATCTTCATCACCTGCGTGAAACCGCTCGGGATCAACCACAGCACCACCATCTGTTTCTCATTTATAACTAATACATCTTTAATGTGTCCGAGGAGGAAACTGCTCTCACCTCTTTTAACCTTTGCTCCTTCTCTGCTACGATGTGCTGGATCATCATGGCCACAGAGTACACCCACGATATGACCATACACAGAGGCATCATGTGCTCAATCACAAACAGGAAACTGCACATGGACATGTCGTTTAATACGGCTATCTTATATCAAGAATGCTGGTATTGACAGCTAAAATATTAATGACTAAAGCAGTGCTAAAGATATGTAATGTTGCCTAAAGAAGGCAGAATATATAATAGGTGAAGCGGTATAGATCAGAAAGCTCACTCGTCTCTGGTGTAACATGGATAGGGAAACATCTGCACGTAGTTTCCAGGATCCACCACATCATGACCCACAAACGTGTTGATGATTGCCCGTTCAATCATATCTAAATGAGGAAAATGTTGATATTTCTGTTTAATCAATGTAACATCAGGAGTACACACATGTAAAAGAGAATCACAACAGTCTTTTTTTAAAATGAGCCATAAATAACATTTTTTTAAAGAAACTTGAAAATACCTTAACAAAGCTTACTTGACAAGCATCTCTGCGCTAGATATTCAGACTTGTTTTCAGATTATGCATCTTGAATATGAATGCTTTCTGTTTTACTAAACTGTAAGATTTTTTTATATGGTATAAACAAGCAAAAAAATGTAGAAGTATGCTTTCAAGATACATGAACTGAAAATAGGTATCTTTTGCGGTATTGCTTCTCAACTCCATTTATCTCGATATAAAGGGATAGTTCACCAAAAATTTAAACTTATTTTATCATTTACTGATCCTCATGCTATTTCAAAGCTTTTTAAAACTTACTTTCTAATGCAGAACACAAAAAAAGATATTTTGAAGAGCTCCCATGGATATCCATTGTATGAACACAAAACCACTGAGACATTTCTCAAAATATCTTCTTTGTGTTCCATGAAAGAAAGAGTCATATAAAGGTTAAAAGGTGCAAACACTGATTCTGTTAGAGAATGGGAATGTTTGGAAAACCTGTTTAAACCCGAATCCATGTTTACTTTTGAAAAATTATTGCTCTCAGGTTAATCTTGGCTGTTTTGAGCTTTTAGAAGAGCAAAGTCAGCACTGGACACCTGACCGATGCACCAAACTTTACATAACCGCATACAATTTACCAGCATAACTTTCACTTGAAATAAAACATCAAATTCATTACCCATGCCAACTAAGAACAATGGAGATTTCAATGGATGATTTATTGCTTTGTAAGCAGTTTTGTACTGAATTTTGCATAACTGGCAAAGTAAATAAGCAGTCCTTTCAATCCCAATAAAATCTACATTTAAAAACACTCACAGTTAAAGTAGTTTATTTTGGAATACAACACCCTTGGACATTTTGGAAAGGTTACTGGTCAGTAATCTGGTCTTACCTTGAATCCACACAAAGCCATACAGGAAGTAAAATTTTCCACCCGTGTTCGGCCCAGGGCGCCAATAAGCTCGACGGATTTCATTGGTTTTCTCTGTAAAACTGGAGTTCTGTCGGATCTTATACATAACGTGGGGGGGCAGACTGCCGTCTTTATTAGTCTGGAAAATAACACCTGCAGACAGAACCATACTGACTAACTACATTTAACAAGCTGTACCCAAGGGCTGTTTGAATTATGAAAATGTGTATTTCTTTCGTGAGATTCAACATTCACTGACTTGCAAAGACAGAGACGTTGTCCTGATAGGCCTGGCTGAGTGTATAGTTGACAATGCTTTCTTCATCAGGGAAGCCTCTGAAAATATCCACACTGACCTACAAAATAATTTTCAGTTTTTAAAAGATACGTTTTGAACAAACAGCTACACTATGCTGTCAAACACTAGGCTGCTTCACAAGTTCATCAGACCTTTGACATGAAGTGTGTCCATCCGCAGGCAGCATTATCAATGGTGTGGAGCTGCTCCAGGAGGGTGGTTGTGTTAGGCAGCGTGAAGTTCTCCTCCATCAGAGTGTTCAACAGCTCACTGTCTGAGCCGTTTAACATTTCATGATGCTTCTTAAGGTCAGCGATGAACTACGACACAAGACAACGAGACATCAATCACATGCACAATAGGAAAATACTGCACAAAACCTTCACCTTTTCACTACTGTGTGTTGATGCTCTCATCATAAATCAACATATGAGAAGTCTGCAAAGTCATAAAACACTGTAGCATTGGCATACCATCTGAAACATTGAAGAATTACAAAAAATATATAGTTCCCAAAGCATCAAAGTGAGTCTTGATCACAGTTTTAAGATTAAAAAGTTACAGATAAGACCGAATGTCACCTGTTGGAGCCACACCAGGTGATTGTGCAGTTTACCCTCCTCTAAAAAAGTTCTCAGTTCAGCCGAGATGTTGAGCCACACACGGGCATAGTGAGTCACGTTCCCCACAAACGCAAACGTTTCATTGGCCTAGAGAGAGAAAATCAAGAAATTTAATCAAAATCATTCCAGGTATCCAAATGACTGTTCCATTAGAGGGTAAGCATTGACATCACTTTCTCATGTGAACACGCCGGGACCCGTTCCCCTGAGTGGTAAAACACGGCTCTACTGTTTTTGCCAAGTGGTTGATGTCCCTAGGACAACATCATGTTGACCCTGGGACAAGATTTAAATCAACCAATCAGATTTCAGATATAAGTTTACAGTGTATTATATATGTAATCTTCCAACCAGGATTAGGTGCTTCTAAACCATTGTTTTTCACTTATCATTTCCCTCTGATTTTAGGGGTAAGTTATGGTTTTGGTTGGGGTTTGGTGTAGGTTTAGGTTTAGGTTTTATTTATAAAAATGTTGTCCTGAGGACATCAACAACTTGGCAAAACAGGAGAGCCGTAAAAAACATGCAGGGCTGAGGAGAATAGGAAAAACAAAGAAATGGGGACTAAAACACGCAATTATTTGCTAAAATTACAAGCAGCTGGACTCGACGGTGATATTTTAATGTATAATAAAATACTGTGCAATCTCTTAACCTAGATTAAAGGGGCAGCAAGTGATTTCTGAGAAACACTGTTGATATTTGAAATCGATACACAAACAAATACACCTCCGCCCTCAAAATAGTGAACACTTGCTCACGCCCTCTACTCCCTATATTGAACGTATACGCTGACTGGCTGTGAGTGTTAAGCAGCGGTCATTAACTTCCATTAACTTCCATTCATACGCATGTGAATGCGTCAGACGAGAAACGCAAGCCCGTCCGAAGATATTTCGTTTAGTAGCAAAGTTCAAGTTTGGTGAACTCTGACCTGTGAATT
This sequence comes from Triplophysa dalaica, assembly GCF_015846415.1. NCBI lineage: Eukaryota > Metazoa > Chordata > Actinopteri > Cypriniformes > Nemacheilidae > Triplophysa > Triplophysa dalaica. The sequence continues at coordinate 16,993,029 of NC_079545.1, forward strand.
CGCATCACGTGAGTGAGACCAATAGTAAAAACATCACAACGTGACTTTTCGGTGCAAGAATGTGAAAGATGGAGGAATCGATCCCGCCCATTTTCACAGCACCATCCGAACAAATTTTGCATGCTGAAAGTCTAGTCTGACAGCGGAATTATGGTATTGTGTGGAATAGTAAATAGATTTCCCTCATATACACAACCAGGAGTATGTGCCATCACAATCTTTTTTCCAACACATACACAGAAAGACAAAATTGTTTGGTTAGTTGTCGATACTATTTTCTTCTGTGCTTCTCAGAATTAGCTTACTCCACCTTTAATGTGCATTTCTACAGTATATGTACCAAAATCTGATGGAGAGACTTTAGTCATTTAGAATTCTTCAAGACACCCCCGCAACATTATGACTTGCCTTTTGTATGACCTTATCCACCTCTGAACCAATGGGAGAGTAGAGGATTTTGGGATTCGTAGTCATGAGATGAACCAGTAAACCCAGGTTTCGTTGTTCTTTGCTGGTAAAGCCCAGGGAACTCATATTTCCCTGTTTCAGAGCTTCTGGCTCAATAATCCTAACGAAACAACAAAGTTTATCAGAAAGCAAGGGCAAAACAATGACAACATTTAAACTCATAAGCTTCTATATTCAGACTCAAACCTGTTATTTCCACACAGAATGGGTTGAAGACCTGCCCACAGCTGAACAAAAGCAGAAAACTGCGATTTGGGATTTTCAGCTTCCGCTTCATTTCCTGCAGATCCCTCTCCTTCTTCCCCCGGGCTATCTGTTGTGTTGGGACCCCATGTTGTTGTGTTGGAGCTCCAGGAGGTGGTGTTGGCTGCGGGAGGGGGCTGGTGACCTGCACAAGCCCCTTTAGGGAGCAGTCTGGCCAGGCCTGACAACAGATCCACATCCCTCAGTAGCCTTTCCACATCAGCCAGATTCTTCAGCAGAGCCGCAAGATGAGACTGATCCAACAGACCAGATGCGTTAGACTGCTCAAGACGTAACTGAGGATGAAAGGGAAGAATAGAAAAGAATAACAAGTAAAAAAGCATTTTTAGTGTAAGATTAAATTAGATATTTTTATGAAAACACTGTACTCCCAAGTATCTACTGTTGTGTTTTTTTTTAAGGGCAGCTTGACAATTGATATTGAGTAATTATACGTCCAGAGCTTGCCGATGGGGACTGTTTATGTCTGTTAAAAAATATGTGTTGGTCTTCCATGTACCTTTTCAAACACCCTCTGTGTATCAATCTGCTCTCTCAGCTCTTCGCTCATCTCCCCAAAAATCTTCGCCCTCTGCCCCGCCTCGCCACCACAGACGGTCATTCGGTATGCCTGCAAAGCTGCCTGTTGTTTTTCAGGAACCAACAGGATTTTGCTCAACTCGCTGTTTCCTCCCTCTCCACAAGTGAGCGTTTCTAGTACTGCACCAGTTAACAGAATTCCCTAAAAACAATGACACACAAAACCAAGAAGCAGTTTTGACAGCCATCAACAGGTGCTTATTAAAGCTGACCAATATTTGGATGCTATGGGTCTGTATTCCTGGTCAGAATACGTTGCAGTTGTTTTTGCAAACGATTCTGTGCCAATGTATTGCATACTTAGCTCTTAAGTCAAATGGTAAACCCACCTCCATCTCATGCAGGGCTTGAGGATCAAATTTTTGACCTATTTCACCCCCTGTGATTCCCAATGCCTGAGACATAACTTTGAGTAGAGCCTGGCGGTGAGCTGCGTTAGTGGGGTCTCTCAACGCCTTCTGAATAAGACCCCCCTCCAGACTCCGCAAGCCACCAAGTAACTGCTTCTAAATGTGAAAGATAAAGTGTTTGTTTTGTATTACAAGAATGTAAGATATTTCCTGTCCTACTTGGAAGGAAATCGGAAAGCACTTTGTGTTCTACAGAGCCAAGAAAGTCATATAGGTTTGGAATGACATGAGGGTGAGAAAATGATTAAATCATTTATATGTTTTGATGAAATACCCATTTATAGGGACAATAAAAATTATGTCATGAATTACTCAGCCACAAACCTGATGAACACAAAGAAAGATATTTGGAAGTACGTGAGCAACTGACAGTTCTAGGGGTACCATTGACTACAATAGTAGGATAAATAGTTGTATACTTCTTTTTGTTCTGTTGAACACCAAAGAAGATATTTGGAAGTCTTTTGCAAAGTAAACAGTTCTGGGGCACCGTTGACTGCTTTTTTAATATGGTAGTCAATGGTATCCTAGAACTGTGAGTTCTTCCAAACATCCTTCTCTTTTTTGTGTGAACTGTCCCTTAAATCAATGATGCAGTTAACAAATGTAAATGTTTGCTAAGTGCTTAAAAGTCCAAAATATTGACGAATTTGATTAACCAGTTCACAAAAAGGCAAGAATCGGTCAAACTGGGGAAAATCAGTGACAGAGTACACAGCTCAGTTGGACATCGCCACTTTCAGTCGGTTTCTGAGTGAAGTCTCAACCTAAAAAAACATCTAAAACTTAATACCCAAACGGACTTTGCCTGCACATTTCATGAGTCTGCTACATTCAAACGATTTTCAAAAGTGGGGAAGAAAACTTACCATATGCTCTCTAAGATATACGATGCTTAAAATAACCTTGCTTATTTTATAAATGCAAGATTACACTGTTAAAAGGACAGTTTACCCCCAAAAAAAACTTCACTCACCATCGAGTTTCTCCAAATCTGTAAAAAATTATTTGTTATGACGAACACAGAGAAAGATATTTGGAAGAATGCTCGTAGCCACACAATTCTGGGCCACCACTGACTATCAGGGTAGGTTTTTTTTTTTTATTTATTTTTCTGTTCAGATGTGGGCAGGTCTTCAACTCATTCTGTGTTTAAATAACAGGGTTGTGTGTAAATATAGTGCCTCAGAACTGTTCGCTTACCGGCATTCTTCAAAATATCTTCTTTTGTGTTCAACAGAACTAAGAAATGTACAAAGCAATTTTTCCTACTATGGAAGTCAATGATGACCAATAATTGTTTGGTTACAAGCCTTCTTCAAAATCTCTTTCTCTATGTTCATCAGCACAAAGAAATCCATTGAGATTTGAAAGAACTTGAGGGTGGGTAGATGATGACAGAATCTTTCCTTTAATCATGACATGGTCCGGTGTATCATCAAAACCGTGATAGCTTGCAGTCGAATAACAACAGTGCTCATATTCCAAACTCTTGTGATGTTAATTAAGCATGTAATAGAAAGAAATGTGTGTGCGTCCCACATGCTGTACCTCCAGCTGTACAAGCTTTTCTCCTGGACCTTGCTGTCCTTCATCTCTTCTTTCTCTCCTTGTTCCAACTTTAGGATAAGTTCCAAAAATGAGATTGTACACCTGAGTAGAACACACACACACGAGCACGGATTTAGAAACACTCATCCCACTCACACACTTTAAATAGCTTGAGAAGAGCTGAAATAAAACTCCAAAAGAAAATACACATTTCATTCGGACACTTACAAAAGCATCTCTCAGCAGCCATTTAAACCGACTACAGCGCATTAACCCGACACTTAAAACGGACTACGCAGGAGCTCCTCTGCCCTTAAGCATTAGATTCTATCACACACACTCTTTTTGCCGTCACTGAGTAGAATTGCTAATGGCGAAGGCTGCAAACTCAAGCTGAGCCTCTGAGGAGGATGAAAGCGAGACGGGAGGCTCAGAGGGAGCTAGCAGATAAGTCACGACTCTTCAGAAGCGCTGCGGTCTGACCGGGGTTGGAGAATAGGAAGTTTGAGATGAGCGTGGAAGACAGACCTCTTTCAGATTGATGGGGGAGGAGATCAGCAGGCTGGCGGTGTCGTTCGGCAGGGAAAGGTTTCTGGTCAGAAACTGCTGGAACGCCGACTGATTCCTGAGGATGCTTCCTACAGTGAAACCTGTAGCAGATACACATGCGAACAGTTTAGGAGTTTGCAACTGGTGCAGGTGATGTCTAAGTAGTGTAATTTTTGATGTACAGTAGTGTTCAAAAGTTTAGGGGTACTTGAAATGTTTCACTTGACCTCGCTTTTTTATCAGAAGGTGTATGCTTGTACAGGCTGAAATTTGTTTTGTAGTGAAAAAAAATGATTCGTCAAAACTAACATTTTATTAAATAAAAACATTATTAAAATATATCATGCTTTTGAAACAATGAAGACACTGCAGCCAAAAGAGCCCAGAATCAATACTCTTTAAACAGAATACCAGGGTGAGACCCCTAGAAATTGGCTAATAAAATGCCAAGAAAACTGGAAATTTGGTGAAAAACGGTGACATCATTGAAGATGATAAAATATAACACGTTTTGATTCTAAGATATGGGAAAAATTATTAATAAGGGAGTATGTGACAAGTTAAGAAACAAGTACCTACATATACTGTACAACCAAGAAAATACAGGGACATCAATGCTTGGGTTAAACTTTAAGAAATATTTATGAACAATGCTTATGAACAAAAACATCAACAGAACATGTTGAAAACTCTAAAATCTGATGCTGTACAACATTAACAGGATTGTTTGGACAAACGGTTTTTAAAAGGGTTCCCATAATCAGGATATTGACAAATTTGTGATGAAACAATTTCCTTTTCAAAGTTTGTACATCAAAGTGACTTACTGTAAAAGGGATCGTTTTCAGTTTTGAGTGAACAAAACCCTTAAAAACCAGAGATCTATTGAGCTCATCAGTGAAATTAAAGTTTAAAGTGTTATAAAGTTTACTTTAACTTGTTGATACTTCAGTACAAGTGAATGTGGATATTCCAGTATTTAATTTTTGCATAAAATTCAACACTTCTACTGAAGTACATGTATAATTCCTTTCTACTTTGTATACCCCCGGCTAGTTATAAGCAACAGTTCAAGTCAACAGTTTAACAGGCTTCTTAGGAAGACTTTCCTTCAATCATTGCTTCATCATGCAAGTAAATGACCTAAAGAGGACAGGACAGTTTCTAGTTTCATCTTCGAAAGAACTGCATTTCAGTATACGATGTATACTTTATATAAACTTGGACAGTATTGGCCTTCACATACTTGCGTGTATTATAGTATTATATTCAACTTCTCTGTGTGATTTTCTTATAGTTATGTTTGGTGTGTATTCTTTGTTTTCTGACCATGGCTGCTGTTGTAGTGACTGTCAAAAGGGCCGTGTGCCGAGCTGAGACTCTCCAGGTGCTGCTGCAGTGACTCCAGCTCCTCCCCCAGACTCGGCCCGTCTGACGTAAACAAGTGATTCTGCTCAACAACCTCACTAATCCTCTCCAACAACTGAGTCACACTGAGAAAAAGAGAAATCAAAGATATTTTATGACTGTTAGAACACGTTAGGAAATATGAAGAAGAGGACTTTTTTATGGTCCATTAGTCATCCAAAAAAATACTTATAGCCCAAGGGGTCAATGTTTACTCTACAGTATAACTCACAATATGCCACTTTTGAGATTTCCTGACAGACACTGGGTTACTTTCAGTACACGCTTTTAGAATAAATAGGTTCAAAATATTAGAGAGACATAAGATGGATGAGATTCACTATCAGAACCAAGATGTATAACACAATATACTGGCTCATATGATCGATATTACAGGTGGTAATGATGACTGCCGTTCACACCGTAAAAGCAAGCAGGCTGGGTGAAACCAGAATCCATTATAGCCCTCTTAGTCATACAGAGATACAAATCTCAAAACAGCGTGTAGGTGGACAAATTTCTGACTCACGTGGAGTTTTTATATTGCAGGAAGCCAAACTCATCCCTCTGACCATCCGGACACAGCGACTGCATGATGGGAATGATGCCCGCCGAGGTGAGAGGGGCCGCGCTGTAGAAGGCTGGATAAAGCCAGGAAAACAGACCACCAGGATGGAGGGATAGAGAGAAGGATGGAGGTGATAGAAAGGTGACATCCAGTATTGTAATGAGGTTTTGACATCCGATGTTGAGATGTAGGTGTGAGGTGTAGATGATGAGGAGGAATATTTATGAGCAGGGATGTGATTGAGTGCGTGTGAATTAAGGGATAACAGAGTAAATAATGACGGTGACATTTCCGGAGTCCATGGGTCATAGAAGATGATTTGATGAGAGATTAGAACACAGGGAAAGAGAAAAGAGGCTGCCGTCACATATCAGAGCAAACAAAGAGTCAGAGAGGTTTCAGATGTCAGATTGGTTCGATAACCCAGTATTAGGGATGCAGTAATTCTTAAGGGCACTTGAAGACACAAAAAGATTAACTGGACAAGCTGTCACAGAAACAGAGAAATGAGCACCACCGTGTTGCATAACTATTATAAACCCGCATGCAACTTTTTTCAGATTCACTTCCAGAAATAGGTTCAGAGTGCAAATAAAAGTGAGGATACATTTTGTTGAGAAGCTAAAGTGAGTAAGACAAAGTGACTTTCCTAGACTTTCATTTTTTCTAATAGTTTATATTCATTATATATTAATTTATATTAAACCATTTAAATTCTGTTTTTTTTTAAATAAAAAAGGTACATTAAGATAAATTCCTTAATTAAGAGAATAATATATAAGGCATTTATCTTAATGTGCTATATTTATCTATATATCTTTATAGATAATAACCACAGTTCTTCTGCATTTAGCCTGTCTCAGTTTTTTTGTGCAACAATAAATGGACTCAATGGTTGTGAGAGCAGATCTCTACATGAAGAATACCGGCTGTTGTCACATTCCTTATGCATATAAAAATCTCACTGAATTATTACAAATAATGGCAAAATGAAGGTTTGGAAATGTACATTAAACTGAAATTTTCTACTGACACTTAAATTCTTTCATCATTTACTCACCTTCTTAATTTCAAACTTGCATGACTTTCTTTCTTCTGCTTAACATAACAGAGGATATTATGAAGAATAAAGAAAATCATACAGGTTTAAAATGACAAGAGGGGGAGTTTATGATGACAGATTTTGGGGTGAACTATCCCTTTAAGTAAACTTAATTTTCCACAGAAAATATAAGAGCAACAAGATAAGAGCAAAGAATGCACATTTGGTGTATAATTTATGTCAGATGTAATGATGTGTGCTGTGTTTTCACTGACCAGTTCAGCATTGTTTTCACAGTAAATATGACTTCAAATAACTTATTTATCATGCTTTGAATCAGCGTAATCTCTTTTGCCTTGTGATCTAAAGGCCAGGAACAGGTTAACAAGAGCACAACAGATGCTTCTCAAATTCAATTAGCTCCCACGCAGACCGTGTTCCTCTGATAAAACGTTCCCTTTCTACGACTCTGGCCTACATTGAACCGGTAATGGATAAATTAGGCCTATAATTGCTGCTAAGATGATTTAACAAAGCCGTAATGAATGAATGGTTTTGAGAAATGCGTTCACCCAGTCTCTGCCTCTCAGTAAGATTGGGCTTTGCCTCGCGTATTTTGCCACCCCTGCCTGAAATGCAAACACGAGGCAGCTGGCACTTACAGAGGGATTTAGAAGGTTACTTAATGGTAAGTGCTGACTCCATTTCCACCCCTAAGTGTTTTGTCACTGCAGCTTGTGGCTTGTGGAGCTGGCAACCTCTCCCAGCACCGTCCACGCTACAAAAAAAAGAGCCTGTCGCATCCATGCCGTGGTACTTTCTCTCAGAAGTAGCAGCGTTAGCTAAACACCTCTCAATATCAGCCTGACCAATCCCCATCGATTGATGTTAACACTTAGGTGTGTCATATCTAATGTTCCAGTGACAGCTTGTCTGGTTGTTTTTAGCCTTGGGTACTAACTCTTATATCTGACATATGTCCCCTCTTTGCAAAAACACGGCTGAGGATTAAAAGATCACAAGTCAGTCAGAAGAAATAACATTATGGCTCAGTAAGTACATGAATTTAGTGAGTTGTGGTGTGTGTATGTGAGTGAGATATTTGTGTTACTATCAGAAGGTGCTTAAATGATTGATTGTGGGTTAGGTTTACAGAAAAATGTGGCACCTGACAACTAAACCCCTTTTTCTAATTTACTTTGAGTAAAGACACATGTTGACAAATAAACCGTTAATATGTCGAATCCAAATCTCATCTTTTGGGACATCTATAGAGATCCATTGATAAAATACTAATTATAGTTAACAAGTAGAGTTACAGTATATTAAAGGAGTAGTTCACCCCAAAAGAAAAATTCTGTCATCGTTTACTCACCTTCGTGACATTTTCAAACTGTATGACTTTCTTTGCTAAACAAATACAAAGATATTTTGAAGAATGTTGGTCACCAAAAATCTTTGGTCCCCATTATTTTCTATTACACTTAGACAAAACCAATGCAAGTCAATGGGGACCAACAGTTTTCTGTTATCAACATTCTTCAAAATACCTCCTCATCGTTCTGCAGAAGAAAGACTTATGGGTTTGAAGTGACAAGAGGGTGAGTAAATGATGACATATTTTTCATTTGTGTGATCTACTCCTTTAAAAACAATGAAAGCCCATGATATGTCCCAATTTAGACAGCCAAAAAAATGTATGCGAGTTAGGGGTATCACAATATACTGTACCAGTACAGATAATAACTTGATATTAAAAAGTACAATCTTATACACGATATTTAAGGCTTTGCCTTATAAGCCAGAATGGTTACAAACCCACTTACAGTCGTATTTTGAGTGTGACCAAATTGAACAGAAAAAGAGAAAACAAAATAAATAAAAAATAATTTGGCTCATAACATCATTTATTTTTTCAATGAACGGCGCAATAGTAGTTCACTTTTATTCTTTTAGTTATAATAACCGTGTAAAATCTGATATTGTGACAGCCCTAACATGAGTACAGTTCATGGCAATGTCCTGACAAATAAAGTAAAACATGTTCTGTATGTGTGTTTGTATATGTCCAGCTCTAGTATGCACACATATTACAATAGTTATTTACATCCATTTCTCTTTACCGTTAGACTGACACATGAAACAGTCGACATAATGACGAATACACAACACAAAAGTCCACGGCAAAACACACATACACACAGTTAAAGGACAAAGTGTAACAATCCCATGAACCCAAAAAAACAACCAATGTTTTGACTTACACACTGGTCCATCATGCAGTGAACATGCACCATGAGAAAGTGAGAATAAAAGATAGAGAGAGAAAGAGAGAGGGATACAAAAGAAGAGAGCAAAAAGGACAGGTGACAGGAAGAAGCAAAAATAAAAGAAATATGGTGTGATTTCAACAATAGAAATAACAGAAACATCATGATGACATACAAATGATGGTGCTCTGTGAAAGAAAACAAAATACAAGGCTAAAGCTCTTACAGCCAACCTTTGCAATCAGTGTCAGATTAGCAAAGTTGTATGGTGATGCATTAAAATGTGAAAAAGAAAACAATTATCATATATTATGAAAAACACTCACAGGTACATTCATGCCGTAAAAAAACTATTACAATACTGTGAACTTCAAAACAACCCCAGGAGAGGATGCAATGTCTTCTGACCACTAGGGGATGGTAATGAGCTGGGATGTGGTAAGAACCAAATTTCTTTCATTTATCATCCCCTCCGCAAACGTCTATCCTGAACCTTACCTTCTTTCACAGGTATGGCCGGCTTCTTCTGCCGCAAGCCCAGAAGAATGAAGAAGAGGACCAGGGGGATGAAGATCTCGAATGCGAGCACCCACTGCAGACACAAACACAAAACTGTTATAAACCCTTACGAACTACAGAGAGCTTGAGAAAACCTCATTGGCTGGTGGTTATATTTATAGCATATGATCATTCACTATAGCTAGTGTGAATCTCTTTAAAGTATCACACAGTCCAATTTATTGAGTTGAGTGTCATGGATCGACTCGGTAAATAATGGACTAACCACTTAATCGCTCCCCTGTTTGCTTATCCTGCAATATTTGATATTGGGCCGTCCAACACACCTGCCAGTCCCTTCCAACAATTATTAAAAGGTGGAGAAGACATGAAGGACATACCATAGCAGATAAATGAATGGAAGATATTGGGATGCTCAATATGACAGTTGAATTATTAATAGCTGAACAAGTCCATGTATATCATTATCATGTACAAAGTTAAAACAATGAATTGTGTTTATTATTGAGACCTCTTAATGTCTGTTTAACATTATTGTAATTATGATGAATAACAGCTGAAATAACAGCTGTGCCTTTAACCCCTAGCATGCAGGTATGGGCCACTATGTACATGTCCACTATATTGGTCCGTGAACAAGTTGATCCGTGAACACTAGAGAATAATTTGACTGTGCATCTGCAATGGTAGTTAAACACAGCTACGAATATCAAATGTAAGTGCTGTTGTCTAGACATATGATTGCTAAACTAACTAACTAACTAACTAACAACTCTATTAACTGCATCTACTCATCTACTGCACTATAACTCCAAGACTTAAGTCACTTGCACTATTGTATAGTCTAATTGTTATCTATTCATAACCACCTGTACATTAATGATCGCATTATATAGCCTTCTGTATATATTGTTCATAGTACATACCAACGGTCATATTTTCATAGAACATTCCTTCTGTAAAGTTTTTTTTTTCATAGTACAGGCCCACTGTATAGTATTTCTTAATATTGTATTCTGTATTTTTCAACACTGTATATCCTGCACTTGCTAATTGCACTTCTGGTTAGACCTAAACTACATTTCGTTACACTGTACTTGTATATGTGTAATGACAATAAAGTTGAATCTAATCTAATCTAATTAACTTGTAAAAATGCCTGCTAAAAAAAAAAACATCACAGAAGTTCTAATGGTTGCCATTACAATATCACTATGAACCAACAGAACCGTGTCCAATATAAAGGATTTAATGGATGTAATGGGAATCGTTTTGGATCTAACAGAATCTATAATAATGGTGTCTACTGGTATGTGATGGTAACCAATAGAACACCCTTAAATCCTATCTGGAATACCATCATTACAAAAACGAATCGAAATCGAAAATGCTACATTTTTCCAGCAGGGATCACATTCCTTCAATAAGCTGTTTTTACTCAGTTATTTAAGTGACAACAACGAACATGGAATGGTAACTGTTCCAATATGGGAGATGTGTCAAAGTGTCTGATAGCACATGATGTGACATCTCTGTATACATGACATGTATGGTTTAACTCCTTAAAAAAAATAGCTGCCTAGTGTGTTGATGGCCATTGAGTTGATTAAATTACATTAATGGGACTTACAGACAAAGATTTTAGAAGTCAGGACATTTAATATGCATAACGTTTTAAATAAGGATCTTTACTTCTCCCTTAACCTCACATAAACCCCAACCACATTTTTGGATTTGAAGCAAACCTGATGTGGCCCTCCAGATGGTGAGGATCACTTCAAACGTATTTTGACTATATTTCTGAGGACTTTGTGTACATTTTTAGCTACACCTGTGAGGGGATAAATCTTTGAGACACTCGTAGACACGAGCGTGTGCATGCATGCATATATATACACACACTCAGAGCTCCACAGCAGGTGGTTGGGGAGAGATGTCAAATGCTTTCTGGCACCTTGTTTAAAGTATGCAAAGTACAGCAGTAAAGCAGCATCACTTGACAACCCATCCTGCATTGTTTCTCATCCCCCTCTCTCTCTCTCCCTCTCTCTCTCTCTCTCTCAGCAGGGGGCCTGTTTTTTGGATGGATCTGATCTGTCTACAAAAAAAATAAGCTGATGGTTGAGGTGTAGACTGATTAGAAACTCAGACAATCCTATTTATAGCTGAACTGAGATCAGCCCTTTAGTCTGAGCAGGCCAAAATTCTTAAGTCATATCAGCATCCTACGAAAACTTGTCTCTCTGACCACAATGTGTCTTTCACAAAAGCACAGATTCACCCCAAACACTACACACCCTGCCTCTGTTTATCTCTCGAATGTGTCTACAAGTGACATCAGACTTGAAGAGGTTTTTCTCTCTCTGCTATACATTCTACCAATCTCTGCCTCTGAAGGTCACGACAAACAAGAAGCTCCTTTTACATGCATCTCTTACAATGCACAAAGGCGCAGCTGACACGCAACACAAAGCTTTGGTTACGAGACCCGGAGAGCTGCGCACACCAGCCAAAGAGAGCCTGTGTCTCTTTATAAAGTCCTGTGGCTTATTGATTTCCAGCGTCAGAGGAGGCAAAGAGAACCACTCGATTTGAATATTAAACAGTTTGCTTTGCTCTTAGTGACTAATTTGTATGTTGGTGGGTGGTTTTTTTTTTTTATGAAGTAATTGTGCCTGTCAGCACTAACCTAGCTGAATGTGGACAAACCGTGGATAAGGCCTCAACAATGAAGTCAGTACTACTCACCTTGCCAAACTTTTCATATCGTGGCAGTGCATCCGAAACCTAAGATGTCCAAATTCATTGTTTTTTAGGAGATGGAAAAACAGTACTTTTTAAAAGTAGTTCCACTGTTTAAAAAAAATGCCGTCTTTTTTTAACCCAGTGTTGGGTGAATAAGGGACGATCCCAACCTTAAGGATAAATTAACCCTGAAGTTTTTTATATTTGACACAACATTTTGGGTTGGAACAACATTTACATTCAGTCATTTAGCAGACACTTTTATCCAAAGAGACTTACAAATGAAGTTACCAATAGAAGCAATTGGAACAACATAAAGGCAACAGCATAAGTGCAATAAAAACTTGTCTCATATAGCCCACCACCACAGTTTATTATAATATGTTTTAAAAAGATTTTTTAAGGATAGAAAGAGTAGAAAAGAATTAGAAGTTAGTACTAATCAGTCAGGTTTTAAAATAAGAGGTTTGTTTTCAGCCGAATTTTAAAGAAACAACCCGGCATAAGTTCAACGGGTTGGATCTGTCCCTTTTTTGACCCAACGCTGGGTTCAAAATAACCCAGATTTTTGTGTGAAGATTTTTCTTGTTTTACAACACGCTGAAACTACTAAAAATAGAATAGCTTCTTTATTGCGAACAGCTCCGTCTCAAACACATTATGAAAAAAGACATAATTTGATGTTCTTGTCACAAACTTTTAAAGCACAAATTTCTGTCAGGTATGTCACGTGAGGTATCGGGCTTTGGTATCTGTGTATCTTTACGAGTACGAGTTCATGAGCTTGGTATCTGGCCCGAAACCTTGGTGACATATTTACTTCAGCAGTTTGCAAAACAATTATCAAAACAACATGAAGCATCTCGTATAATTTATCCTCACCCACATGGTATCCCACATTTATCTCTTTTTTTAGCTGAACACAAACAAAGATATTTATAAAAAAATATGCCAATACTTTGGCTTCGGTCATCAGCATTCTTAAAAAAATATGTTTTGTGTTCTGCGTAAGAAAGTCCCAAAGGTTTGAAATGACAACAGTGGGAGTAAATGATGACAGAATGCTGATTCGAAGTGCTCTCCTGAACGCGCACCATAGAATGACACGACACAGGATAATATATCTATTAGAGTCCTTATTTTTGTTTGTTTTTCCTGCAAAGTATTCTCGTCGCATCAAAAAAAATCAGTTCAGCCACTAAGAGGGGATGGACCAATTTAACAATGTCTTAAGTACTTTTCTGGACCTAGACTACAACTACAACCTTGTTATCTATGAGGAGGCCTGAAAGTGATGTCATCTATACTATCATTTTTTTCTTCTTAAAACATGTTTAACATGTTTAGAAGTGGAAAATTAAGTTGAAAATTCTTGACATTTTTCCGTGGATAAAAAAATAATACAACTGTGAGAATGTCGTTTCTATCAGAGGCCAGAATCTGCGCCTGCGTTGCCCACAGATTTTATTTTTTCTTTTAAAGTGTATTCTAGCGCCCTTCATTGACAAGACAAGAGAACATACACAGCATGAGCGAGATTTGTAAACAGTAACATTAATATAGTACGCTGTTTGCTGCTGCGCAAAAAAAAGGAAGAAAGAAAAAACTATCAGATATTTGAGATGTCTACAGAATTGGAGGAGCAGGAAACTTAATTCATCCCTCGATTACCTGAGACTGCGCTGGATTATTTCAAATTAATTCACAAGAACGAATGCTCTTGTTAAGTTTTAATTAATATTTACGTTACATTACATGAACAGAAGCTGCTGTCATTTTATCTGCATTTCACAGACATAGATGTCATTTTAAGGGCAGTTATTTACAATATAATAGAATTGGTTGAAATAATCGTTTTCTTCTATTTAACAAGTCAAAACTCTAAACTCTAAATAAAAGAAATGTACAAAAATTTCTCTTAACAGAAACTATCTCATCTCATATCTCATTTCATACTGTACACTAAAGAAAGGTTTGGAAGTTATCTTTAGAATTTATTTGTGATGGTTTCAATTTCCATGTCCTACTCTCGGTACTATTAAACACATTTTAAACCATTCCATCCTACCGATAACTTACAGGAAGGTTTAGTTTTTGGAGTTGTGAATTTTTAGAATTAATATTGAATTATCAATACAGTTATACATGAACAGACAGGAATGGGGAACTGCCTCATTGACTGAATATCTTTAGACAGACCTCTTCTTTTTTCCTTCTTCCGTTATTGCATTTGCACGTACTTAAACGTTTTTTTCTAGTTTCTTAAGTATTTTGTCTTGTTCTTACTGTAATCTACTTTCTTTTATCTTCTACTTATTGTTCCTCTTTAAGATGTTTAATCATTGGAGGCAGTAAGAATGTCACTCTCAATGCGGTAGAATGTGGCCCCAGGGACCTGCATCGTCTAAGATGAACGCAGCTGCGCCTGGTCGCAGTTTTAGTTGAAAAATCTGATTCTACAGCCAACCTCAGACCTACATTAAAACAACGCACACAGACAAGAGTTCAACTATTGCTGGGAAACTACATTATAATCGACCTCAATGTCAGGGGTTTTATTCCCAAAGCACACACAGAGCCATGAGTTGAATAACCTGAATACACTGTAAGTCACTATGTATAAAAGTGTCTTCAAAATGCATAAATGTAAATATAATGCAAATGAGTTGCTGACATCGACCTATGAATGACTTTTCACTAACTTGGATTAGTGGACAATGATTTTAAAAATCATTTTATGGAGATTGCTGGGGTGAATTTACATCTGCATGTCAGCTACAACTCGTTGGAATTATTTGATTTTAACGATTACGCTCCGTGTAAAAATGTTAGCCGATAAATTTGAAGGCATCCTCAACAGACAAGACTGATCTTAAAACATTGCCCAGTGATCAATTTATTACTGTACACCAGCACTCACAAAGAGCAAGAGCTTACTGAAAAAATGTTTAAGAAAAAGCATAACCAGAAAAAATATATACAGGAAAGGGGAGTGATGTGTTGTTGAAAATTCTCTGTATCTCTCTTACAAGGTCAATGTCCCCGACCAGATACTCCTGCGCTCTACTAAGCAGTGCTTGAGGTATTCCTATCAAAAGACTATAGCATTAGACTCCATTCAGGGATCTTGTTTCTGTTACATGGACTCACAAAGGCAGGACTGTCCTTATGTCCTTACTGAGCTGGTAAGTGCCTGCTCAGCCATTTTAGAGGAAAATTAAAAACGGATTCTAACGAAATGCACAAAAGTCTTGTTCACAAGCAATAAAAAAGATATTAATAAGAAAAAGAAATGAAAAAAGGTAAAATTGACCTTCACAACAAGGCATGGGTAATGAAGACCCTATTTGATGGGAGTTGTCATGGATTGTCTGGGAAGATATGGCAGGAGAACCCAATTGCAGCCAGACAAGGCGAGACGATGGTTTAAACAGATATTTATTATACAAAAAGACACTACTAAAAGACAAAACAAAACCCACGATGGGGAAAACAAGACTGGGATAAACTATGAACAAAAACAAGAACACGGACTAACTAGACTAAGAAAACAACACTTGACAAAAATCAAGATCACAGGCAAGGACAGTTCTCTGGTACGAAATACATACAGCATACGAGGACAATGTACGGCATAAAAGCACAATAGACGAGCACAGGACAATGAACACGAGGGTGTTAAAGGGGAGACAAACAAAGGATAATTAACCAGGAACAGGGGCTGGGGATTAAACACTAATGGGAAGGTAACAAGGAAACGAGATGGCGGGAAACACTGACGAGACACGAGAAAGAGCATGCCAAGCCAAAATATAAACAAAGCCATGTCTTTCTCACACAAAACCCTAAGGCTATGCCATGACTCCGCTCCAAGAACAAGAATAAACATGACATGATAGCGGAATCATGACAGGAGTCTGATCTTAGGGGCTCAAATCTCTGTATTTAAAAGTAACCAAATACTACCAATATAAAAAAATCATACTGTAACAAGACTTTTTTTGTAGTTTTGAAGTAACACCTGATAAATAAATCAAACTTATAAATAAATATATAGAAATATGCTATATAAGAGAAATTCAGCATAAGTAAGGGATAATTTACAGGCAGTCTGTTTTATCACATAGAATATTTTCATGTTCGAAAACTCGAGGCGAGCCGCGCTGTTCTTTTGGTTGACTCTTTGAAAAGAGAAGCGTGCAGCGGTTTTTATGTTGCTAGGTAACCACCGAAACAGCTGTGCTGTCAGTCAAGGATGATAGCGTGAGCATTCAAGTTGTTGTTTACTGTCATATTATCATAAACTTTAAAAAGCTACAAGCAAGTTGCTCTGACCTTGCTCCGGTTAACCTGGGTCAGCCAACACAGGTTTTTCATCATTGCAGTCTCCGGATGTTTCAAGCAACTGTAAAGTTCCGTCACCACATCGGAAGGCCCGCCTCTCCATTCATTCGATTGAACCATGGGAGAAAAGGCGCATGACATCAAGCAATTTCCTGCTCAGAGTTGAGTTTTCTTTAACTTCAGGCGCTCAGAGCACTTCAAAAGAGGCGAGGTGCAGCTGGCGGGAAAAACGCAAGTGGCGCATAAGCAGTGCGCGAAACGCTCCCTACCAACTGAAAACAATTCACAAGAGGTGGGATTTAACATTAAAAATCTGTTCCGTCTGAACGACCCTTTATCTTGCTTATTACACGGCTACATACCTCATAAGTTATTGAATATCAAATGTTGATTTGAAATCATTTTTAACTAATGCAGACTCTCCGCGAGGACAACTCGTTTACTTTCAAAACGTTCAAATGCCAGGAACAGGAAAACCGGTCGAATCATTTGTAAATATAATGTCATATATGTTATTAAAGGACATATTTATATTTAATTTTGTATAATGTTAAACTGTGCCAATCAAAATGATTTGCTGCAACCAGGTTACCATGTGTTATTAGTTTTGAGAAGTTGTTATCTGGGAGTACCATACCTTGGAAGGTTGCGATTCTTAATCAGAATGAAGTATTTCAGAGCGCTTTTTAATGAAAAGATACAGATGACAGTAAATGTACTAACCCTGTATCACGCCAAAGGTTTTGCCGCCTCTAGGCGTGAACATGACACGGTCAGTTCTTTGCACTTGTAAAACAAACGATTTTATAAGTACGTACTATTTGTACTTGTATATCAAATACTAGATATTTAAGAGCACTCAACCCACTCCTACCCAAAAGCTACCCACCTACCGACGATTAAAAAACACACAACAATCAAATAAAGTCAGCCAAGGGCCTTTACTAAAACACACACCAACCACAGTATATAAACATTAAGAACAGGTTGCGTTTCTTTTATAGCCATACGATAGCTTGTGCACCAGGAGAGCATGCAGTGGCGTAAACACTCAAGTTTAGCATGTGACACAATCGAGCAGGACTGTCAATGCCGTTTAATAACGTGGCAAACATAATGCCAACACGTGTTTCATGTTGTTGCGTACCAGTCACAAGACACACGAGAGCTTATGCCATTTCACAATCCAAGCTGATGTTCCGGCGGACATTTTCAAGTGATACCAATTTTCAAACGTGATACTGGGTTGAATATACACAATGAAATACATGTTTAAAGAGCGATGTTGAGAACTGCAACCAAATTTTTACTCCACTCATCCCTTTCGAAGCACTGCTGTGGGTGCACAGAAATAAGATGTCATCAGATTTTTGCTTCTTTGCTGAAGGAGATTACAAATTTAAGAAATGCGCTCTGTAGAACAGTTTAGACGTTTAAGGCAACTGTGGAAACAACATGTCGAATTTCATGATAGGGGACCCGAGGAGTCTGTAGATAAAATTGCTTATTCTAAGGTAATAAAAACATTATGCTTCATTATGTAAGGTCTATATGCAACTCTTAAGACGTGGCTATAAATATAATATTGCCTTTCTGTATATAGATCCTCCAAAAAACTACCCACAGGACCTTTAAATAAGATAAGAAAGAAAAACATACTGTGTAAGCCATATATGTTGAAAATGCGCTGACACTGTCAGGGGCTCTGTGTGGAGCTCAGTTATACTGATGCCAGTATTACAGGAACCGGCTCATCTAATTTAAAGGTTAATTAACCTATGTGTTCTTTCAGTGGCTCATTCATCTCTGTGTAATGACTGAAGAGAGAGTCATTACAGATGAACCCATTAACTATAAAAAGAATCTGAAAACAGGAGTCAAAAAAAGAGCTGAGATGAGACCAGACCTCACATGAGTTTGAAATTCCACTGGATATGAATGAATTTGTGGAATCGTTTTGCATGTGGATTGAACGGAGTTGGATATGATAAAACAGAAAGAGGGAGATGGAGAGAGGGAAGGTTAAATACAGGTCAGTTGTGGGATGTATCTTTTATGTTTGCTGTCTCTCAACATGACCATAAAACAAGACTGAAGGCAAAGGGCAAACCCTGACAACACAGCATGTATGCTAGAGGCTAAAAGACGTGGGATTCGTTATATAATTTCTTTGTGTTTACAGCCTTTACTTTTTGGGTTCATTTACAATACAATAAAAGATTCACTTAAGGCTGAAATGTGTTGTTTCTGCACTAATGTAATTCTACTGTAAAATGTATGACTTTTCATCAACTTAAAAAATCTTAAGAACTAAATATTTATGAAAAAGCATTATACACTTAAGCCCTTTGTACTGGGACAGGTGTGGGTTTGACAAAGGGCATGTTTTTTAGAAAAGGGGGAAACAGAACTCGACTGCAAACTTGTTTTAAGAGAGAGTGAGATACGGGTTGAATGACGGTATGTCAGTCCCATTATAAATTATGCACGGCCCAGAAACACAGACTGCAATGTTGACCTGAGCCCTTGGCATGAAGCTTGTGCGTGGTAAGCTCTGATGCATCTTCATGGAAGATCTTAACAACCTGACTGATAATCAAATATGTAATAGTCTTTTACATGAAGAAGTCACCATTTCCTTGCTGAGGGGGTTTAACCAAGAAGGTTAATGGTGTAGTTTTTTCTCTATTGACAGAAAGTATCTATTGACAAAAATGCAATATAATATACATAACTATGTCTTCAGAGGTGTATAAAGACTACATAATGAAGTGTTAAGTTTAATTACCTAAGAATGAGCTATTTCTATCTACATACACTGTGGGTCCCCTTTCATGGAATCCGCCATGTTGTTTCTACAGTAGCCCTAAATGCACACTCCAGAGCGCTTTTCGTAAATATGTTATCTCCTTCGGCAAAGAAGTGAAAACTTAAAGACATCTTAGTCCTGTGTCAGCCACTGTAGTGATTCGAAAAGGAGAGGAGTGGAGTCAGCTGTGGGTTGCAATTTTCAAGCTAACCGCTTGATGCAGCTAAATTTCATACACTGGACCTTTTAATGGCACACCTCTTACCATAACCATGAGCTTCAGTTTATCAGGGGAAAACACTTACAATGTCATCAATTTTGCCTTATCAAATAGAGTCCCATTCAAACAACGAAAAGAACAAACAGATCAACCATAACCCCACCTTTGCAGGGATGACTTCATCAGGACAGCACTTATATAAATAAGGAATATTGTGAAATTGACATACCGGATTAAACCTCAAGACTAAAAATGAGGCGTTTAATGCTGTTTAGGAAAAGAGTTTTCTGTTAGAGAACTACTTTTTTGTTAGAGGACTACTTTTTTGAAGATGATTTTTGCTTCGCAACTTTGCAAATCTGACATTTGGATGTGACCGTTTTTCGAGAGGCGACATACATTTTAGGATTTCTGTGAATAAAAATGCACGAGCCAGAAGCAATAATACCCAACAAATAAAGAAGGGATGGCTCTTCATATAATATAAAATAGTTTTGTATTCTATATAAGTCTTATAAGTGACTACAAAAAAAATGTTCTGCACATAGACAAAACAATGAAATTTCAAAATGTATGTTTAAATACACTTTTTATGATATGCAATTGTGAAGAAATTGTGCATTAAAACTGTTGTTAATAAAGCAAAATGTAAAAAATATATAATAATGAATTCTATATGCAGCCAAAATTCAGACCGAATTTAACATATACACTACAAAAAATATATATTACAATATATTGCCCAGTTTAGAACCAGACGCAGTCAGTGTAGATATCGGTTAAGCATTTCGTTGTTTATTCACTTCTTGCATGAGACCAGTGAACAGAACATTAACTATTAATAGACCTGGACAGATAAATATAAAGTTTGGCAAACTGCTGGTTCAGCTGATATTTGTTCTCCACATTGCAGCCTGTTATTTCATAGAGCAACACAACAATAAAGCCCATCAACAGACAGTGCCAAGTGCAAGTATAAACAAACTAAAGATGCCTAAAAATGCACAGCCCATCCAAAAATGGGGTAAAACAATCCATTTTCACTTACACTGAACTACTTTGAACTTTGCTTTTTCAATACTTTCAATACAATATGACATTCTCTCACCTTGTCTGCTCAGCTAGATGTATTATGGATTTGGCTTGTCTGTGAAGGATATATGTGACGCTGACTTCGAATCTGGCTAAAACGAGGAATCATAAAATGGAGGCCTGCTGAATGATTGAGGAGACCGGTAGGAAAGACAGGCCAAAGAAGGAAATCTTATCTGAGCTACATGATAATATAATCATGTTGGACGCACAAACCGCTAAGCATAATTTGTGTGAGTCTATGCTTGTGTTTAAAGTAGCTATTTATACTAGCTATTTATGTGCTAATAGCCGTTTTGAAATGTTTCCAGTAATAAGCTATTTTTAATGCGGCTGTTTACTACATCACATTGTATTGGATTCAAGTGAGAAAATGAATAGTCTTTTTTATAACACACATTTTTTCAAATACTAGAGCAATCCTAGTGGGTCTTCTCTAGATTTCTAATGTAGAAAATCTGAAAAATTCTGTATCATTGCAGTCACTTTATCTACTAGTAATTTCAATGATTCACCAATATTTTGGACAATTTGGACAATCCCAGTATGTTATACAGTGCATCACATAAACAGCTTTAATATAATTTATACAATTTTTAGTAAAACTAGACTGACCAAAATTATAAACGCAACACTTTTGTTTTCGCCCCCATTTTTCATGAGCTGGACTCAAAGATCTAAGAATTTTTCTATGTAAACAGAAGACCTATTTCTCTCAAATGTTGTTGACAAATCTGTCTTAATCTGTGTTCGTGAGCACTTCTCCTTTGCTGAGATAATCTATCCGCCTCAGGTGTGGCATATCAAGATGCTGAATAGACAGCGTAGTTATTGCACAGGTGTGCCTTAGGCTGGCCACAATAAAAGGCCACTCTAACATGTGCAGTTTTACTGTATTGGGGGGTCCGAAAACCAGTCAGTATCTGGTGTGACCACAATTTGCCTCACGCAGTGCAACACATCTCCTTCGAATAGAGTTGATCAGGTTGTTAATTGTGGCCTGTGGAATGTTGGTGAACCATGGTGGCAGTGGGGTTATGGTATGGCCAGGCGTATGTTATGGACAACAAACACGGGTGCATTTTATTGATGACATTTTAAATGCACAGAGATACTGTGACAAGATCCTGAGGCCCATTGTTGTGCCATTCATCCACGACCATTTCGCAGCATGATAATCCACAGCCCCAAGATGCAAGGACCTGTACACAATTCCTGGAAGCTGAAAAAATCCCAGTTCTTCCATGGCCAGCATACTCACCGGACATGTCACCCATTGAGCATGTTTGGGATGCTGTGGATCGGCGTATACAACAGCGTGTTCCAGTTCCTGCCAATATCCAGCAACTGCGCACAGCACGTTGAAGAGGAGTGGACCAACATTCCACAGGCCACAATTAACAACCTGATCAACTCTATGTGAAGGCGATGTGTTGCACTGCGTGAGGCAAATGGTGGTCGCACCAGATACTGACTGGTTTTCGGACCCCCAATACAGTAAAACTGCACATGTTAGAGCGGCCTTTTATTATGGCCAGCCTAAGGCACACCTGTGTAATAATCAGCATCTTGATATGCCACACCTGTGAGGTGGATTATCTTGGCAAAGGAGAAGTGCTCACTAACATTGATTTAGACAGATTTGTCATCAAAATTTGAGAGAAATAGGCCTTTTGTGTACGTAGAAAAATTCACCAGTTCAGCTCATGAATAATGGGGGCAAAAACAAAAGTGTTGCATTTTTAATTTTGGTCTGGACTGTATCTCAGTTTCTCCTTTTCTCCATTCTGTAATGTCTCTTCTTTCTAATCAATGGAGCAGTTCAACTATTTGCTCTGTATAGCATCAGCGTTGCTGTAATACTAAACAGGCAGTTTGATGAAAGGAAACTCTCTCCTACCAGAATTCATTCACAATGACAAAATGATTTGAGCATGACAGCAGTTCACAACGATATAATGTCCGAAAAAAGGTCATAAAAAATGTGAAGACAGATTGTTAACGGCCCTTTCTTTGAAAGCCCTCGCTAAATTATTTTCAACCTAAAGAGCAGAACATTATGTTTGTGAATAAATCTATAATTGAACAATCTCTCATGTTCAAACACACTAAACCATCCCTGTGTTTTGAGGACACTGTTGTAAAGTCAAAGTTCACCCAAAATTCTAAATTATTTACTCACCCTCAAGTTGTTCCAAATCCGTATGAATTTCTTTGTTAAACACGATGGTGCCCATTAACTTCTATTGTATGACACAAAACCAATGGAACTCAATGTGTAAAACTGTTGTTCGGTTACCAAATTCTTCAAAATATATTTTTGGGTGTTTTGCAGAAGAAAGAAAGTCATGCAGGTTTAATATAACAAGAGGGATAGTTCAAACAAAAATGAAAATTCTGTCATCATTTAATGATCCTTTCATTAAATTTGTCTAACCTATATTCATTTCGTTTTGTTGAACATATATGATATGGTTGTCAATAGTGCTCCAGTTTCCAACATTCTTCCTTACATCTATATTCAATATATCTTCATTTGTGTTTGACATCATAAAGAAATGTATACACCCTTAATGTTGAGCCATGCTATCATTCTTTACACATGGGAACTCAGCCACAATGATGCCAGTTTAAGGCTGTAACCTCTGCTTTTGATACATTAGACACTCCCTCAAAGCTGTTTTACACTCTCTGTATGTGTGTGAAGACAGAGGTGCTGTTTTCACTGTCCTCTAACGCCTTGCCATTGAAAGATGAGCCTAATCTGAAGACTTTCTCACTTCAAGCTAAATCATTCATTCGAGTGGTGGTTTGAGCCTGACAACTGAATTGGTCATAGCAAAATTACAACTCAACAAACAGGAAGCTCCTGAGAAAATCTATCATCTCACAACCAGGATGTTGAGTCTGAATCGAAGATGGCAGGATCAGTTACAAACAGCTGAAAGAAGACTGTCCATCTACAGTATATAACATTCCTCTCTCTCTCTCTCTCTCTCTCTCTCTCTCCCTCTCTCTCTCTCCCTTTACCTTGGACATCTTCCTTAATCTCCCTGATACATCCTCAATCTCTTTCTCCATCCATCTTTTCACTTTGTGTATGGCTTGATTAAAGGGAAAACTGCGGTCTTATTTTCTCTCTTCTCTCTAAGTGCATAGCTGTGACAGGGGAACATCTTGGTACATAAATACCCTCTGCAGAGAAATGCATAAAAAAAAAAAATTCTTAAGGTGCCAGTAGAGAGAGAGAGAGTGATCCAGGACTATCATGAGTCATTAGCTCATTTTTTGACCAGTGCCAAAAAATGGTTTATGGTGTATGGTGTCCATGAAGGATAGGAAAACCAGTCAATGACGGGGCACCTTTAGCAAAACATTTAGATGGGATCTGGGAGGTTTGTGAAAAGACAATACTCAGATAATTTACATAATAGATGGTTTCATCAGACCCACATGCTGGTGTTTGGTTATTATATAACTTTTAATTTTTAGGGCTGTGACACGATTAATCATATCCAGAATAAAATTTGGTGTTAACAAAATATATGTCTGTGTTCTTTGCATTTATTTTGTACATACTTACCAATAATTTAATTTGTATCTTAATGTTTATTAATATTAAATATTTTTCTTATGCATGTTTGTGTATGTTTTTATAAATAAAAAATAATATGCACTGTACACAGACATATATTATGTAAACACAAACTTTACTCTGGATCGTTTGACAGCCCTGTTCATCTTATATTTCATTTATATTAATATTAATTAATATGAATATTAATATATGATTGTATTTTAATGGTATTAAATTTAATTAAAACTTCTCAACAAATATTCATTCTTTGCAGAGGTCTATACCGGAAGTTAAGTTTGGGAAACATAACATTTTTTTATGTTGCTTCTGCTGAAATAGACATCTATATAAACACAAAAACACTCTCTCACATACAACAGACTTACAAACAAACATAAAGAGTACTCTTACTAGTTGTTATTTTGAGATTAGTGGCAGGCAAACACAGATATACATTTCTATTAAAACATAAATTATAGAAATATATACACTCACCTAAAGGATTATTAGGAACACCTGTTCAATTTCTCATTAATACAATTATGGTGGTGGTGTAATGGTGTGGGGGGTGTTTTCTTGGCACACTTTAGGCCCCTTAGTGCTAATTGGGCATCGTTTAAATGCCACGGCCTACCTGAGCATTGTTTCTGACCATGTTTCTGACCAACAACTAAAAAATTTGCTGTTCATGTACAATTCTGAGTATGCCAATGGCTTTTCATATAACAATTATTGCCTTTGTCTCCAAGCTTTTTGCATAAATAACTAGAAAATTAAGGTGAAAAGGAACATTTATGATAAATGAATATTTCATGTTTATCAAAATGGTAAATATTTCATGAAATTATTTATACATGAAGGCAAAATTAGCTTAGGCTGAGAGCAAATTCCATCTCATTTCAATAAGAGAACAGGCCTGTTATTTCTCCTAAAGAGGAAGAGACGGATAAGGACTAAGAGAGAGAGAGAGAATGTTTGGTTGTGGGGACGTGGGGACGACCATAGGTGGCTAACAAGGGTACAGAGCACCAAAAAACAATCAAACATTAATTAAAAGAATTTTAGAACAAAATATACCTTGATAATAAATACAAATTAAAACACGAAATGAGGCAGATTCAAGTCGCAATGTGCAAAATAAATGTGTTTAGGTAAAATGTCTGAAATGCAGTGGAACACATATTCGAAAAACAAGCCACAAATAGTAAAATTAAAGGACATTTTCCTTAAACATCACGTAACAATGCTGTACGATACAATACTAGACCAGATCTCGCCTCAAAACTGTTGTAAAAGTTGATAATAATGAATTCTTTTTTACAAACTGGAATGAACTACCAAAAAAGTTACTTCATTTACGGCATGTAAAGGAGGAATGCAATAAAGCATCTTACCATTTCAACAGTCAAAAAGTCCCCTTCACCTTTTTTCCTGCGCACTCTTCCTCCGTCCTCCTGACACGCACGCTTGCTTTAAAGTGCAGAGAATGACACTGTGCTTGCTATATGCTATGATTTTGGTTTTCTTACTTTATTTAATTTTTTGCATCATGCAGTGCAAAGTTCAGAACTACGTGCATTACAGACAAAAGATTTAATTCATATGCCCTAACATTCAGTAAGTGACAAATGTACTGTGCTGCTTCTTTTTACCGGTCTTACAGCAAGAAGACGCGGAGAGACGCGATCCTGCGCTGGGTCATACCCAGACCTCACGCTCATATGCGCCGGGCATCTGCTACGCCACCGCCCATATAACCAAAATGGCATGATGGCCATTGCATAACCCCTCTGCAAAGATTCGACTGTGAGATTGGTAGTCGATTCAGGCTCTTCCTATCGAAGCATCTAATCTTCGACAATTTGGGGTCACCCCTAGATCACACTCACCACTGCAGATAAACGAAGACTAACAGAAATAAATGACAGTTCGTAAACGGAAAATGTAATTTAAGTTCTTTTGCTATAAAATAAAACAACAAAAAAATAAATATCTGGACTTGAATTTTTTTGGGGTGATTTATATTTTTCCCCAAAATACATTTGGAAAAAAAAAATATTCACGAAAATGTGGATAACAATCCTTGAATCCCTAAAGTCTACACATAAAATAAACAAAGGTGTAACCAGGAAGCATGTATTATTTGTCACAGATAACAGGTGACTCACACAGCAGGTCCAGGAGAGGAGCCATCTATGGCAGGAAACCCCCCCACACACACAAACACTGCCCCACGCCTCTGATATCCATCATGAAAATCTCACAAACACAAAAACAGATCAATAGGATGTGACACTCTTTGTTGGATGGTTGTGATTACTTCTTATAAATTTTCTAGGGTGGGAAGTGAGGGAGTAGAGGTGCAGTATCTTCAAGATTAATGTGCCAATAAAATAAAGGGTTGGGATTCTGGGTTTTTGTACTGGTCATTGATTTTTATGATTAACACAACAATGGCAACCAATACATCTTTGCATGCAAGTTCAGAAAAACTTCTATTTCAGTTACAAAAGTCTGCAAGATTAATTTCAACACCGTATACTTCCTCATTGCGTAACCTTTCGACAAGAATGAGGAAGTGTCTCAAAATGATCATCATTATATTCATACAGGATGAGATTATAACTTTTTAGTAGTTGCTTTCCAAGGTAAGCATGACTTTGACTATTGCTTAAACTACCCGAACAATAAACCTCGAAATAATTAAAGTTTGTTGCCCCTCATTGAGACATAATAAAATGAATGCAATAAATTCTAGATACCAACCTCACATAAAGTTATTTTCATGTGGGCAAGTAAAAGCCAATCAGAACGTCCATGCAACCACAGTGCAACATCCTGTCAACTTTTCACAACACCGTAAGATCATAACAGCGTGTTTTGCACAAACAAGCACTTATCATATGCTCTTCAAAACATCAAAATTCTAGTTCATCAAATCTAGTCATCAAACCATGTTTACATACAGTATCTTAATCAAAACAAACCAGTCTTCTGTATTTCTACCCAAGAATCAACATGCTTCCGTTCATACTTGAATATAAGCATGCACTTCATTTTAAGAGCTTTCTGATGAAATGAACTTATGTAATATCGGAGACGCTACAGCATCTCCATGTTCCAGAATGAAGAGGTTCTCTTGATCTCTCTCTCTCTCTCTCTCTGCCCCAATTTATGGCTCCCTGCTGAGCTTGGTTTTACAAGGTGAGCGTTTCTGCAATAATTATCATTTACGAAGGCCCATCTCTGACTCCGGACACATATTTCTATTCAATTAAAGCAGACACACATCAAGCGGCTTAAGGGGTCATGGTTTTATAGCTGATCTTGTGACCGAATAAAGGATAACTCATTGTCTCCTGAGTCCTGTCCCCCACAATCCTTCTCCCCGGTCTCATTTTTTTTTTTCATTCACATCAACCACATTCTATATTTTGCTTATATCAACTTTTTCCTGTTACTCCTGAATGGTTGATCACAACAGCGCTTTCCTCCTGTCGCTCTGTGCCTTATTCCTGCTCTCCATCTCATGTTTATATAATCCAATCTTCCTTCAGCGCTGCTTTTCTCCCAGGAGTACAGAGAGATCTCAATAATTTAGCAGCTGTCTGAGTTATGCTAGGCTAGCAAGGCACCCATCGCTGGGCAAAAAGAAACTTTCAATGTTCCACTTATTTCGTAAGCAAACAGACAATCATCAATATCTGTGGTTTTCAGATGTTTTTTGTGTCAAGTGGTGACCAAACATAGAACAAGATTTGTTTATGATAAAGGTTGTTCAACCTTCATTTTAATTTTCAACTTTTTTTGTACCCAATAAGCAAAGACAACATTTTAAATTGTCAAAATTTCCCCATGTTTTGCTTACCCTCTAAGGAACGTAACTGAATATGTTTTTCTTCTTAAAGAATAATATAGTCGGAGTTATAATACCACGTATTATTTACTTCCGAGCAGTAGAATGGGAGACAATGGGTGTTGACTTTTTGAAGCTCCAAAAAGTGCATCCATCGATCAAAGAACTGCTCGCCACATCTCTGTGGTCGTAACAAAAGTCTTCTGAAGCAAATTGGTGCATTTGTTTAAGATAAATATCCACATTGACAGTGCTATCCGTCATCTCTTGAACAACCTCACATTTTTTGAAGTCAACTATTATGTGATAAAAGTCCCGTCGATGTCGACTAGTCGATGAAGTCATTAATTAATAAATAAATAAATAAATATCGAGGGAGTTTTTTGCAACGGGATTTGATGGGTGTGGGCAAAAACAACTGTGTATGCGTACAGGCTGCAGGAGAAAGGCAGAACTCCCAGAAAATAGCCTCTGTACAGTATATTATCCAAATACATAATAAACTGTTGTTCTTCCATTGCACAAAAGCAACAACAACTAAATTAAAATAAAACTATTTTAAAGCGCGAGGTCGGTGATAGCAGGCTATGCTGTAAAAGAGCTGCAGCCTAACGTTACTTCAGATCTGAAGCGTGTGTACAGACCAAACTTCCCTGACATTTACAACAAGTCAACTGAAAGTGTCATGTGCACCAATAGATGAAACAAGAGAGATGTGTAGAGTTTGTATGTGACGTCTGACTTGTATGTTAGACAGTAACCATCAAAACTCATCCCCAATTGACTACCATAGTGTAATATGATTCAAAGTAGGGAAGGAAGGAGACGGGAACCGGCAGACATTTAAATAAACATTTAATCAAATACAAAAATTAAAAAAACAGCCGACCGCCCCTCACGTTCGATGGCCGGCGAATACAACACAAATACAAATGTAAAACATGTTCGGGCCCGGTCCTCTCTCTTTGACAGTCCGGTCACTCGTTCTCTTATACGCTCCCGATCTCCTACATGATTGGAGACCGGTGCGCGCACAGCTGGCGCTCATTAACAATTACTCACCGGTCTCGAACCACGGTCTCGCCCCGCCTACTCCACTACACATAGTATTTATTTTCCCTGGGATGAGATCTGTTTTATTACTGACATTCTTCAAAATATCTTTCGTTGTGTTCAGCAGAACAAAAACATTTATACAGGTTTGAAAGAACCTGAGGGTGAGTGATCATGACAGAATTTTCATATTTGGATAAAATATCCCTTCAATCAGCAAGTGTAAAACCATGTTTCATGACTATGACAGATTTCAAAATATCCCAATGCGTTCTTATATGTCCTTTCAAAACGTCCACTTTTTACAGGTAAAAATCATTTCCTGTTGTCTATGACTCTAAAACAGACATGTGATCCACACCAAAAACAAGCACCAGAGTGAGCTGATCACTCCAAAGCACTGCTTTGCAGAAAGTTCTTTATGCAACCGGTGGGTGAGCACAAAGCTCTGCCACCATGTAATATTCATGTAACACAATCATCCCACTGTAGTAAATGCAGCTTTTCACATCAACGTACAAAGAACACACTATTCAACATCTATTCACACTGTCTTAAACTGCATGTATTTGGGTAGCTGACAGATAAACCATGTCCTATGGTGTAAACAATTTGAAAAGAAGTTGTTAATAATATAATACTTTACATTCTTTATATTTGTAATATAAAATAGCGTTAAAGAAGATTCATCTTAGTTGTTAGTTATTTTTTCCTCAAATTTGCCGTCACACTATAGAACACATGTGCTTTTAATTTGTCAACAACACATTTACATACACAGTTCTTATAATAAACACCAGATTTCCCAGACATTCAAGTGCTAACAAGGCAGGAAAAGAATCATGTTAGTTTAAATTAAGCTTTGCTTTTATTTCTGTGTAAATGTGTTGCTGCATGAGATTTTCTGTCAGCGATGTATACATATATCACCCCAAAATCAGCTAACCAAATGAAGAAGGAGACTATCTTAATGTTGGTTATGGTTAAATTATTAAAGTGATGGTTCACCCAAAAATAATAATACTGTCACTCCACCTCTTGTCATTTTAAACCTGTATGACTTTCTTTCTTCCGCAGAACACAAAAGAAGATATTTTGAAGAAGGTTGGTAACCGAACAGCACTGGCCCTCATTCACTTTTAATGTATGGTCAAATCAATGCAAGTGAATATGGGCCAGTTAACAACATTCTTCAGAATATCTTGTTTTGTGTTCTGTGGAAGAAAGAAAGTCACACGGGTTTGAAACGACAAGAGCGTGAGTACATGTCATGATGACCGTTTTTGGGGGGGGGTAAACTTTAATGGTAAACATTCTAATTATATCAATTTCTGTTGCAAAATCAAACTACAATGCATTTCAAGGGGCCATTTTCAATCACAATTGAAAGAAATCTCAATTTCATCCTGCTTCTGCCACAAACCTCTCTAAATAATTAAATCATTTTGTGCATGCCATGCATAAAGGAATGAACTCAACACGGTTGCAGGCAGCTGCTCAAAAAGAGCTCCGTAGTGCAGCATAACTTTCTTTATTACTTGCTGATTCAACACTCTTTGAACATTTAATATTTCTCATGGACCTTCCAATTTAATTTTCATTTCAAAAAGGAGCCCAGGAGTTTGCTAAACTCACATAATGCTTGTGCCAAACCCGAATCGAAGTACTGACGTACTTATTTCTCATAACACTGACAGGAAAAGAGCAACAGGATCTACAGTAATGCCATTCTGTAGAGAGAATAATCTCACTGTCTTGTTAAAAAATGCTGATGTTAATATTGTTGGCATATATAGGCTAACTGGTTGCGTTATGTAAGCACATAATGTCAGCAAAAAACCTCGTTCCACGTATTCAGCATAAAGCATTATTTTAATAAAAGAATAATGCAACAACACAATCTTTACTCATACATCTGCTAAATTATTAATATTATAATCTGCATTTCTATTAGATGAGATCACTGCACACGGCCAGCTCGCAGGGCACGTACTATAATTTCTTCATTGTATGGTCTGCATGCATAATCCAAACAGCTGGATTTTTTGTGGTGCTCCACAGACTGCTGTCTGCATTTTTGCTTTCTTAATTTTTCAATCTATCTTTCTCCCTCTTTCTATCTCTGTCTCCATAGATACGCATGGGCAGCTATCCCCATCCCTGCCTCAGCCGATTGTTCAGGTATTGAAGTTCACAGAAAGGAGGTCAGCTTGTGTTGTATTTGGCATAAAGTTAAAACAGAGGATTCATGAAATCAGCCATTTTGGGTAAATGGTCATCTAACCTTGAAACGTACACCTTAACACATCCAATAATAAAGACTGAAGTGCTTTTTTTTCTTACAGAATAGTCATTTGTGAAACACAATACTTCATATTTACTCTTGAATTATTCATGCTCATAATTATAACTCTGAATCCTTTTCAAATAAACAATTTTAGTCTTTCACCGTAGTAGTAAAGCAAACATTAAGGTAATTGCTCAACATAAAGCTGTTATCCACCAATTGCGTCCTCATCTACAGGATGAAATCACAACAGCACTGTAAATCCTTACCTCACTCTCAGATAATATAAAACATCACCACAACTATAAATCTAGACGAAAATACTCGAGCTCATTCATTTAGCTCCCACCACAGGACAGAAAACACTGAAGCGCCCCATTGCTGACTAGCCACTTCTCAGGGTCCATCAATCTGAAAAGCTGTCAAACAACCCCCCTAAAGTGGACCTGTATGTGATCAAACCAGCCCATTGACGTAACTGTTACTATTCTTACCGGGGTGATCCTAACCTCTGGGGAGCCTGATGTCTGCTGTGCACGTGAGCTGATGCAAAATGTTACAGTTTCTAAAAATACAACATAAGGGAGCACAGGGGTTCCAGGTAAAGAAAGAGGAACAATGCTGTAGCAATTGAGGTCAGAAAATGTTCAAAGCAATGCAGGATTTTTCGCAACCGAGTGTTCGTGAGGGCCTCTTGAGATCCCACTTCTCTTTAATATCAAATTTGGTAAATAAAGTTAACATAACAAACACAAAAATGCAATAATTTCTAAAATGCTTTCTACATTTCCTAATTTATAAAAACAAGTTATGCACCTAACACAAACATTATTTACTATGCAAATAACTCTCAGCTGTTCCTAGATAGACACGGTGTCATTTCTATAGTCAAATGTATCCCTGATTACATTAGTATGTATCTCTTCTTTAAGCTTTTACAGCTTTGTACATTGAAGAGCATTGT
The DNA here is from genome assembly GCF_015846415.1 of Triplophysa dalaica. Lineage (NCBI taxonomy): Eukaryota > Metazoa > Chordata > Actinopteri > Cypriniformes > Nemacheilidae > Triplophysa > Triplophysa dalaica. Next base: position 17,025,603 of record NC_079545.1, read on the forward strand.
ATATTATTGTAAGAACACTGTAAATACTATGTATGTTGTGCTTTTCGTATAGTTCAGAAGCGAGTTGCAAAGGGACAGATTACCCAAAAATGAAAATTCTGTCATGAATTACTCATCCCTATGAAATTTGAAAGAATTTAGGAAAACAAAACGTTCTGGCCTGGGCACCTTTGACTAGCATTGACAACCCAGACATGTCAGGTGCTAACATTCTTCTAAATATCTTTCTTTTGTTTTCATCAGAACAAAGAAATGTATAACGGTTTGGAACTAATTGAAATAATTCATGACAGAATTTTCAGGAGTATCCTTTTAATCATTCTTCCAACCTTCCTATACATTTTCTTGGCTCAAGGGTTTTTTGCAACTGGCACAATAAACAATCTACTATATAAACAATGCACAATATACAATGTGCATGAATAAAGAGCTTCTGTGAATTATACCTCTATCCGTATTCCTACGGATAGTCTTTTAATAAAGCTTGCAATTTTGTCATTGTCTTTATTCCTCTTTATAAACAAATGTAACACTAACATAACACTGTTATTCAAGCACTTGACATCATTGCATCATTTATTTCAGAAACAAGTGACATCTGCTTTAAACGACAGCTATAGTTACAAAGTCTCTACCACAACATCTTCTTTACGTGAGAACTGTTGAATTAGTTTCACACTATCATAAGGCAATTCAACAGTTTATAGTTCATCTGCTTTCCATTCTCATTCACATGCCAAACGGTGAGCAGCCCAGCCAGTGGAGCACAACATGGATAATGTTTCCTGATAGTTTTACATCAGTGGCTTGTCATAAGCTTTTGCATGCATGTGTTTATTCAAATCCGGAACTGAGGTGAATCTTACAGGGGATAAAATGGTGGTTCTCTCAACATCACATTCAAGTTGTGGTGACAACCTAAAAACATGTCATTCGTGGGCACCACAACCTCCTGAGAAAAGCCCCACCTCATACCAACAAACAACCTGTAACGTTAGTTCCTAGACGACCTGTTAATGGGTAATCGACTGTCGCGACAACTCTACGTAATTCAACCCAAATTGCATCAACACATGTGCAAATAAATAAAAAACACAGACAACACAAGACAGTTATGAATTTGGTGCACCTGACTAAGCTTGTATGTAGATTGCATTTTTTTGAAAACGCTCAATCCATGACTGACGCCCGTCCGCGCTCGAGCATCTCGCCGAACGAACGACGTTTACCAAAACAAAAAGCCATCAAGGCCTACTTTTAAAAACACGACATTTAAAATTCGCGATCAGAGTGAACGAAGACACACTTACCGGTCCTCTTCGCTTTAAAGTCACGTTCTTCCACAGGAGAAGGTGTAGCTGGTGAAGAAATCCCATTTTGGATGAGTTGGAGAATCGCGCCCGGTGAAGTGACAATTATGATCTATTCATCACAGTGTTGCTGATTTGAGATTGTCTGCACTTTGTCCTGCTCGGTGTGTGACAAAGCCAAACATCCTGTCATAAAAGGGCTGGGTTTGTTAGGACAAAATGCTCTTTTGGTAGCAGCAGATCTACTCGCATCTCATGAGCAGTGGGCGGGGAGATACTCCTGTCAGCTTCAGCCGAATGTAGTCCAGGGTATATAAACCTTTTTTACGGAAACTTAAAAACGAGCCGTGTCAAGTCGATCAAATGTGATTTTATGGTAATATAGTGGCCGCCTCAGCTGTATTCCTGATGCGCTGGCTGCAAATCCTCATCATTCTGCGACGGCTAGTTATTTATAGTAACTCCATCGATGTGGAAACATGTTTTAATCTCGCCAGGACCTTTATTTGTGGGATTGAGAAAATCCTCACTGGCAGATGTCATGAATGGACAGACTCAGGCAGGCGCACATCTGCGGCTGCCGCGGATTGCGTTGAAGGTTGTGGTGTTCGATCGCAGTACAATATGTTATTTATAACAGCCGAAAAGAGTTGATGGTGATAAAAGCGAACAGCACCCTCTGCAGATCAACACTCGATCAGTGGTGTTTTATTCAGTAGGATAACGCAACTCCTACAAGCAACAATTTGTAAAACAAAATATCTGTAACACATAATTAAACCAGTTTTAAGGTCAGTCCCACTGCGAGTATTACCTGCAATAGTAATGTTGGATGACTCATCTCAATGTAAAGGTTTAAAAGCTATTTCACACAAAATGTCAAGTGCTTATTTTTCTTCCTAACAGATGGTCTTTTTCCCAGTTTTTATGTTTATAATCTATACGCAGATTTGTCAATCTCGTTTTTCAATGCTTATACATTTAGCTCGACCTAGTGGCTCCAAGTAGGATATTACATGGCTTTTCAAATTTGATTCTTTCAATAAGAGATCACAGCTTTCATCTCACATTACGTAGATTATGTAGACTCACATTACGTAGATGATCGACATTTATTAGCATTTGTGTTGATCATTAAAACGGTGAGGATGAAGATTATTTGACAAACTACAGCTGTAAGAATCTGTACACAGCACTGTATATATCCGGTGTGGGCTACAGAGCAGGTTGTGGTTTCAACACTGCCAAAGTATAAACACAATAACTAATGAGTTGTTGGTGACTCGTTTCTTAACCTGGTGCTGTATTTCTTCGTCTGTACATAGAAAGACTATATTTTTACAAATGGGGAATATGTATTTATGTGTCAGTGTTGACTGTTGATGTGATCTCTGAAACACCAGCCAACAACGGTAAGAAGGAAAGATGTTGCCATTTCGATATCCTGTCAACAACCCACCAATGTCTTTCACTATATGGCAACTATGGGACAGATCATTTTAATAAAAACACATATAAATTCTAAACTCCCAAACTATATATATAGATTTTGGCTATCTGTTTCATAAATTACAAACATTACATTAATATTAGGAGGAAAAACAAGCTGTACCCTGTGCACATTAAAATACTTCTTCCAAAAGCTAAATCCACTTCCTTAAATTTACATTTTAGAATGATTCCCATTAAATTTAATCTACATATTTGTAATGATAATTGAATCATGTCATTTAAACATCAGCTCCTTTTCCTCAAGCACAGCCCCCGCATCATCTACACGCTTCACCCGCTCCTACACACTAAACTTTCAACTCATGGACTACATTTCCCATCATGCACTGCACAGCTCTGCCATCATTTGATTACCCCACACCTGACTTTCATTTCATTTCACTATACCTGAACCTCATCCCACACAGTCTATTTATACTCACCCTTTTTTTTTTGTTACTCGTCCAGTCTTAATGTATTTTGCTCAGCATATACATTATCTTGGACTGTCTTTGTAAACGTAAACGTAAACGTAAACGTAAACGTAAACGTAAACGTAAACGTAAACGTAAACGTAGACTTTAATCTTCTCAGTGGATGTTATTGGACAGTAGATGGATTCTGTTTTACCCGTTTAAACCTGTGGATTATTATTTTGGATTTATTCAATTCCCTTTGAATGTTTCCCTTGTTTGCCTGGATTCATTATATCATCACCATTGACATTCTAGTTTAGTTGTGGCATCGTTATCTTATTGTTACAATCATATTCTATTTACATTATGGCTTTTAGCCTTAACTTTCTTTCGCTGAAAACCTGTCCCACTTTATTAAAAAAAGTTCAACCATAATAACCACATTGAATTTATAGTGTTTACATTTAGGAAAGTACCATTACAATAAAATAAAAATTAACTCACTTGAGGGAAAAGCATAAAAATGTTGAGTAAGTGTTCATCTGTGTTTCATCACAAATCTACCAAACACTGATTGTCAGCATGTGGTTGGTTAATATCTCTGTGGCAATCTTGCTTGTTCTGTGCCAAAGAGGTTTGTGTAGATTGAATCTTAACTCTCCATTTGTCACATTTTACTTCAGTGATGTAAATTTTTGGAAACCTTGTAAAAAATGTGTGATTCGTAAAAGGACAATAAGTGAGGGACATGAAGGTGGAGCAAGACTAGATACATTCTCTTGATTTATATTGTTCACGCACTGAGCGGTGGCACTCTGCATTCACACATGCACATCTTTGACTTCCTTGTTCTTGAGACATTTGCGTACTCTCTCTCTCTCGACCCTAAGCAAGTATATCTCTTGACTATGCTTATTTATATGCTTACTTTCAATGTGAATTATTTGCTTATAGTGAAGTTAAAACTACGATTAGGCTATTAAAATAACTTTTTTTAAATAAATTCTTTTATGAAGTATTTGTGCTATTTTCTTATTTTTTTCTTGTATTTGGAGAACAAACCAAAGTTTTGATTAAATGTTGGCAAGTTTACACCATTACTTTGAACTTTATTTCATACGCATTTGAATTTTTTTATAGACCTCAACAACTTTAGCCAACCTAACAATTTAATGCCTCGTAAAGGGCCTCATTGAAAACATACAGCTTTCAATTGTAGTCACTGTTCTTAACAGAATAAGAAACAATTACTTTGCTGTCTAAAATGTTTGACCAATTCTACTTTGTCTTTACAGCATTTGTACCATGGGATTTATTAAACAACTTGGTCGTCCTCTATACTGTGTGTTTGCCTTTTTACTTCTTTATAATTTCTTATCCCAAAGAAAAGCACTGCTATTCTTAATTCAATTCAGCAGCAGCCCTACCAAAATTGTCCAACAGAACATCACCATCCTCCTGTGGAACTGGCCATTTGGAATCCCCTACAGACTTGATAGAGATGTGTGTTTGGATAAATATGGAATTCCAAGATGCTTTCTGGAGGATAACCGATCCCTTGTCACTCAAGCAGATGTTGTGGTGTTCCACCACCATGAACTCTGGACTGGACGCTCCAAACTTCCTCTCCACCTCTCCCGTCGGCCTTTGCAGAAGTGGGTTTGGTTGTCATTGGAACCTCCTGTGAACAACCACAACCTCAGCAACTACAATGGCTTATTCAACTGGACCATGAGTTATCGACGTGACGCGGACATATTCGTGCCATATGGAGAGCTTGTTTCGAAAAACACCAATGACACATACATCATTCCTAAAAAGGGAAACTGCCTGATTGCCTGGGTGGTTAGCAGATACAAGGCCAGTCAGAATCGCTCTCTAGTTTTCCAGAATCTTTCGAAACACGTTCCATCTAAACTAATAGAAGTATATGGTAACTGGCCTAAGCGACCACTGTCCAACAACAACCTGCTGTCCACTATATCTCGATGCTACTTCTACCTTGCTTTTGAAAACTCTATATCAACAGACTACATCACTGAGAAGTTGTGGAGAAACTCCTTTCAAGCGGGAATTGTGCCGGTGGTGCTCGGCCCACCCAGGAACGTTTATGAGCTTTCAATTCCTAGGGAGTCGTTCATTCATGTAAATGACTTCAACAGCACTAAGGCACTGGCTACCTATATAAGTCAAGTTTCCATGAATAGAGAGCGTTATGAATCTTATTTTAGATGGCACCGTCACTATAATGTTAAAACCTACATAGATTGGAGAGAGAGACTGTGTAATATTTGCAAGCGTTATCATCAGTTATCTAAGCACAAGAAAGTGTACAATGATCTGTATAGCTGGGTCAACAGGTAACACTACTTATGGCAAATAGTTTAGGCTATTACTTATTTTATTAAATGTGTCTAGTTATCTCAAAAAAAGCTTCTTATTTGCAACCTCAAGACAAAATTTAAGCATCAATCAGGATATTTGTGGGCCTATTTTGGCAATACGATAATGTGTCAGAAAACACCTTTATGATATGCATATTCGCTTCCTTCAGAATGGTCTTAATTCTCTTCAGTTCTCCTATTGTTTCTCTTATACAAAACTATCAATGTCTTCTTTTTTTGTTAGTTTTTTAAAGGCATGCTTAGTTTCTCAACCATTTGTTAAGACTGAGCAATACCGCACACTAAACCTGCCCCCATGATGCAAGGGTGGGGTACTCTCAGATTGAAAATAACTGTCAACAGAAAACCAAAATGAGTCACACCTCACTTTTGTAGATGTGAGGTGCTGGTTATTATGGAGGACCAGGAGAGTCTTGTGTAAAGTATTAAAGCATTTCATTGTTTAATAACTAATTCTACAATAAAAATAGGCATTCATCCATTTGTTTTTAACTTCATTTTTTAATTCAAATATAATTAGGCGAAATGATAAAATCATTTATTATATACTGTTTTAATGGGCAATAAAAAGCGTGATTTTAAAAATAATTAATAAATGAAATATTAATCCATCAATAAATACTTCAAATTAAAAAGGGACTTTTAAGACTCAACATAAAACACAAAATAAATACATCATTTTAAAGCGCATTAATGAATTCCTTTATAAATAGTGGAATTTCAAAATCTATTTGAAAATGCGATTTAACAAAATGAATAAATCATTGGATTTACAAATTAAACTAGGAATACAAATTTTATTCCGTCATTTAATAGACTATTTCTTTAATCATTTGCATTTCCAATTCCCCGCTGCCTTTCCTTTTCCGATTTGCCATTCGATTAGCTTAGTCATTTAGCTTTTCCATTTAGCATCTCTATTTACCATTTCCATGACACTCTGGGGCCTTGCATGGCTAAAATGAGGTTAAACAATTCAAATTAGCTACGGAGAGAGACATGTTACAAGCTCTCTGATTGGCTAGCTCCTTGTACGTCATGTTAGATGAGCAATGGAGAAGAGAGGATAGTCTGTTGTGGTGATGGGAAGTTCGGATCATTTTATTGACTCGGACCATTGAGTCTCGTTCAGCAAAATTAACGAATCTTTTTTCAAGTCATATCGTTCCTTTCGTTCATTTTAGCAAAGTATAATTAAAATGTTACATGCCTAACAAATCTACTACTTATGCAAATTAAACCATTTTGTCTATCAACAAACAAACACTAGGGCTGACTATTCACCCGTTTGTTAGGAAGGTTGTAAATTAGCTAATTTCCCTGTCCATAGCTGTCACATCACATTACAAAAAACCGAACGACTCGAACCCGAAGACTCGAGGTGAACTAATCAATTCTCTTTCCGGCTCTGCCTGCAATTGTTTAGAGTGCAGGGATGTCACGTGATGAACGAACGACTCGAACCCGAAGACTCGAGTGGTGAACTAATCAATTCTCTTTCCGGCTCTGATTGCATTTGTTAAACGTCCGGAGCGAGGTGCGCAATGCGCATGCGCGACTGAACGAATCACTTCCCAAGACGACTCGTTCTTCCCGAGTCACGTGTAACCAGCGCGTTATCAGCACCAGTTTATTCTTTAACAGAAATTATAGAAAATTAAATTTATTATTAGAACAAGTTAGAACGTTCATACTGCACGTGGAATCAGCAGTGCTGCGGTCATTTTGGGCCGAGTCTATTTATGATGCGATGCTTACGCGCAGTTAACGTGACATAAGTTACGGTGCTTAATGCCAAAATGCTTTTGGATTCACGCGAGATTTGAGTTTTACCATTAAAGCATGTAAATGATGTCTGTTGTGTTTTAATCCGCCTATATTGTCATGAAACCGCAAACACACACCATGGTGTGTACTTTAAATGCATACATTAGATGCTACTGTGTACTGTCTATGAGGGACATTTTCTCGCGTTACGTTTCCTACGGTCTGCTCGTGAGCAGTGGCCCACCGGTACTGAGGGAAGCAACTGCATCATGCTGTCAATCAAAACCAAGCAAATCCTTTTAACAATGTATCAAAATCAGTTGTATTATCTATATAATCCGGAAAATCTTTAATTCGCGTGTTTTAAACAAGATCCGAGCACACTGTTCTAGTGGTACAGGCAGTAAATAACAAACACGTCTACTTCTACTCGCATCATTTCGTAGTCAAATTCCAGTTACGCGGCCAACGCATTTTAAAATGGATAAGTATATAGACACGCCTGAAGCGAGTGCGAGCAACCGATGGTGAGCACTTCGGCAAGTAGAGAAAGCGGCGCCTCCTGCATTTCCCACGAGTTTTAGACGTTAATGGGCCTTAAAAACCCAAGCATTTCGGTCTAAAAAGGATCGCTACTCTTGGAAAAAATGTCCCTCATAGACAGTGCACAGTAGCATCTAATGTATGCATAGTACACACCATGGTGTGTGTTTGCGGTTTCATGAAGAGGATAATATCGGCGGATTAAAACACAACAGACATCAGTTACATGCTTTAATGGTAAAACTTAAATTTCGCGTGAATCCAAAAGCATTTTGGCCATAAGCACCGTAACTTATGTCACGTTAACTGCGCGTAAGCATCGCATCATAAATAGACTCGGCCCCAAAATGACCGCAGCACTACTGCTTCCACGTGCAGTATGAACGTTCTAACATGTTCTAATAATAAATTTAATTTTCTATAATTTCTGTTAGAGAATAAGCTGGTGCTGATAACGCGCTGGTTACACGTGTAGTAGGTGAACAACAGACTATCCTCTCTTCTCCATTGCTCATCTAACATGACATACAAGGAGCTAGCCAATCAGAGAGCTTGTAACATGTCTCTCTCCATAGCTAATTTGCATTGTTTAACCTCGTTTTAGCCATGCAAGGCCCCAGAGTGTCATGGAAATGGTAAATAGAGATGCTAAATGGAAAAGCTAAATGACTAAGCTAATCGAATGGCAAATCGGAAAAGGAAAGGCAGCGGGGAAATGGAAATGCAAATGGTAAAAGAAATAGTCTATTAAATGACGGAATAAAAATTGTATTCCTAGTTTAATTTGTAAATCCAATGAGTTATTCCTCATTTTTAATCGCATTTTCAAATAGATTTTGAAATTCCACTATTTATAAAGGAATTCATTAATGCACTTTAAAATTATTTATTTATTTTGTGTTTTATGTTGAGTTTTAAAAGTCCCTTTTTAATTTGAAGTATTTATTGATGGATTAATATTTCATTTATTAATTATTTTTACAATCACGCTTTTTATTGCCCATTAAAACACTATATAATAAATGATTTTATCATTTCGCCTATTTATATTCGAATTAAAAAATGAAGATAAAAACAAATGGATTAATGCCTATTTTTATTGTAGAATTAGTTATCAAACAATTAAATGCTTTATTACTTTACACAAGACTCTCCTGGTCCTCCGCAGTTTATATGCCAGGGTTTTGGTTGGTATTAAAATACATAACTGTTAAAAACAGCATTGTTTTGGCGTCATTTACCAGAATGTCCATTTAAAGCATCATGTATTAACCACACCATAAGTGAAGAGAAACTTTTAAGTTTTTAGCAGTAACACTGTAAGGCTGCAGTTCACTTGCCCGGAGAGAAAACAGCAAGCCAATGTTTGGCTTAAAGGGATACTCCACCAAAAAAAAAAAAATATTATGAATTACTCACTCTCTAGTTTTTCCAAATCTGTTTAAATTTCTTTGTTCGGTTGACCACAAAGAAAGATATTTGGAAAAATGTAAGCAATTGACAATTCTGGGGCATCATCGATACCATGGTTGAAAAAATATTCTACCTTTTTTGTTCTGTTGAACACAAAAGAAGATATTTTAAGTAAATGGTTCTGAGGCACATTTGACAAACATTTATTTTTTCTTATATGGTAGTCACTGATTCCGCAGAATTGTCAGAATCTTTCTTACATTTGGGTGAATACATATTGTTTAAAATAACCTTTATGGTACATAATAACAAGGTATTTAAAATAAGTGTTTTTTCAGCTCCAACATTGTGTGTTGTTGCTTAAATTCTTATGAAACTGATAACGGATGTCTTGACATCAGAAAAAGAGGACGGGTCTCACATCCTCTTTAACAATAAAGCATCTTGAGCAGGCTGTTTGTGGTTTCCTATAGTGAACCTTCCAGAAACGTTTACTGTAGGAAGGATACTATTCAAAAGAACTATGTGTGATGCTTTTTGACAGGTTGGATTTCACACCTAAAATGTGTGAAGGGCAAATTTCTTATTCTTTGGAAAAACACAAACATTTAAGTTTCATTAGGTTACAGCAATGATACAATAGTGTGACATATTGAATATAAAAAGCTTTGACAGAAAAAAAATCATTGGTAGAACTGTTGCTCATTTGTTTAACACTTTTTAATCCTCCTTCATTTTGTCATTGTCTTGGCCACACAGAAAATATGCTGCATGTTATTTTGTGGGAATCAAACTTCTGATGTTGGCACTGCTTCCACAATGCTTAGTTACAACAACCAATGCTGCAGGAACAACAACCAGTTTGTCGGTCAGCCTAACTTCCTGGGATATTTTGGAGGATCAATAACCTAAATGAAGTGTTTCAGTATCATGGACCTAAATTAGCCCCAACGTGACATTTTTCCAAGTTATACCACTATAATGTGGTTTTACTCATTCCAGACTTGAGACAGGCTCCAGCATTCTCATGAACAGCAAGACTCAACAGATGATGTTCAGAAATATATTTGAGCACGACATGCACAAACAATGTTCTCTAATTTGGTATAATTATTATTGTTTAGATCAATTTGGCTCCAAATGACGCCTGTTCAATTTCAGTGTGTGATGTCCCCACATTTGATCCACGAATCGAGTGTGCACGCTCCATTATCTTTTCTGTATCTGGATATTTGGTCGATTGTCGATTACTTACGCCTGCGGTGTACAGCAATGGCTGACAGCACGGACCGAACAGCATCTTCCAAACAAGAGGAATTTTACAACTATCGGGAAAGGATTAAATGCTCTCCTGAGGAGGAGGCGAGATCAGAGAAACAGCATTTTTGGAATGTCATCAATGCGTTCAAATATTATAGGTAACAACGATTACTTAAGCATCAAAAGTACGACGTGAAATGGTTTACTGTTGTAGAATTATGAAAATCTAAATAGATCCGTTTTTCTGATACCCCGATATTTTAAGAGTTACGATATTTATTTAACATTTATTTGATATTTGTATATATTCCGAAACTGAATCTATATTCATTCATTTTATATATGTTTACCTCTCGCTGTTTCAGAACTCACGTTCACGAACGGGTAAATCGAGCCGAGAGGCATTTCCGATGCCTTCCAGATCACCACCAGAAACTTTTGCCAAACTTCCTTCCCAACCTGTCTAAAATCCGCTACTGTATTGACCGAAACCAGGAGGTGCTGCAGGCCGTAGTGCACAACTGCATCCATATGTTTGAGAACATGGAATATGGAGAGGATGTAGGTGGCATGCCCTGGCAGTAGGTCTTACATTTGATAATTATTGTATTGCTGTAACTGCTGCTTTTTCTTTTGTTGTTACTTTATAATTGTGGCTTTAATGTACAATAGGACTGCAAATTGAGCACTTGAATTATAAAGTGTCATGAGTGCATTCAACTTTTGTCTTTAGAGCTTTTTAAAGGAAGACCCAAGAAAAATACGGCCTGCCTCGACTTTTGACATGGACAAGCTCAAGTCCACTATTAAGCAGTTTGTTCGTGACTGGAGTGAAGCAGGGAAGGCTGAAAGGGACACCTGCTATAAACCACTTATAGACGAAATCCAGAGACTGTTTCCTCCTGACCAGTGGTAAATATGGCCATTCGGTGGACTTTTAGCTGGAATGTGAGATAGACAAGAAATGTGTCTTAATGCAGAAACACTTAAGTCAGATATTGTTAACAAAATTATAAGCAAAAAAATGTTCTTTAATGTTTAAGGACCTGAAATTAACGTCTCTCTGCAGTGATGTGTCTCAAATAAGAGTGTTGGTGCCAGGAGCAGGTCTAGGTCGGCTGGCATGGGAGATTGCTCATCGGGGCTATTCGTGCCAAGGAAACGAGTGGAGCTTCTTCATGCTCTTCTCCTCTAATTTTGTTCTGAATAGGTATAAACATTTTTATCTTCAGAGCAAGAGAACAGGCCTAAAGTGTATTTTTTAATGTATCTATATTAGTTTTTTCTGTTTCCCTCTGGATCCTAATAACATAATAATTTAAACATTCCTGTTTCAAGGAAACAACCCTATTACTTTTGGTGACATAAAGAAATGTAAAGTATATTTAAACTGTTGTACCTCACCTTGAGGACAGGACACGTGTTGTACACATATACATTGTGTTGAATAAACCTTTTGAGAATGAGAAATAACTTCATGACGTCATGACTTCCGGGCCATTCCAGCGTTATGGACGTGACATAAAAATGCTCAGAGAATAAATTTGTTACGGTTATATTGAACCATCTGTTTATATTTTACTGAACCCTTGTTGATAGAGTCTAAACATGAAGAAATGTCAGTCTATGAAAAAAATATATATTTAAAAAAAAAAGGGAAATAAACATGCAACAAAATGTAACATAAAAAGGACGTGTTTTTTGGGAGGCGATAAACTTATTGTGTAAAATAAAATGCACAATCCTGAAGAAATAATACTCAATGAATAAAGAAGGGATGCCTCTTTATAGAACATAAAATAGTTACTTTATATTCATTTTCATGTGTCCATTTATGAGGACTATGTAGCGTTATGGATGTGACAATCCTGAAAATGGCACCGGACTATGAAAAAATTTGGACTAAAAATAGAAAAAAAAAAGCTTTACAAATTTGTAGAGGGGTCTCACATGGGTATTTGAACCACCAAATGTTAAAATCTGTGCTGTTACCAAAGTAAAAACCGCTTTTAAACTTCATTTTCGCGGAATTGCCCTTCTAGTAAGTTATGAGCTAACATAATTTGTGGTTTTCAGGTGTGATGAGGAGAATACTTTGACTTTGTATCCCTGGATTCACCAGTTCAGTAATAACAAAATGTCGTCAGATCAGACAAGACCTGTGTCCTTTCCAGATATCAACCCACAGAGTCTCCCGGAAGACTCTGACTTCTCTATGGTCGCTGGAGACTTCCAAGAAGTATACACTGATCCAGGTTATTCTTTTATAATTACAAACATGTCATTATTTAATGCACCAATAAACAGTGTTCTCACTGTTCGAGGAAATGAAAAAATGCGTTTTTGTCTTGGACTCTTTTACAGATATTTGGGATTGTGTTGCTACATGTTTCTTCATCGACACAGCCCACAATGTTCTTGACTACATTGAAACCATCTGGAATATTCTGAAACCCGGTGGTGTCTGGATGAATTTAGGTATGTGATGCATTCAGATGTTCTATTCTGAACTTAAAGGTTATATAGTGTATGAGAGACTGAAAACAGTGGCTTTGGTTTGTTTCGATCTCAAAGGTCCGCTTCTTTACCACTATGAAAATATGGCCAATGAATTATCCATTGAGCTAAGCTATGAGGACATAAAGGCTGCCATTTTAAAATATGGATTTGAACTGGAGGTAAGATTTTCACAACAATATCATATTGTCCTATTATACATGCATCTATACATGCACCAGTTTGTCTCCAAGCAGTTTTTCATAAGAGAGAAAAATATTTTGTTGGAAAATGTATCATATTTCTTATTCAATTTTTATTTCCACAGATGGAGAGAGATTCTGTTTCCAGCACATACACAGAAAATGATCGCTCCATGCTCAAGTACCTTTATGATAGTGTCTTTTTTATTGTACGGAAACCTGTGGATCAGTTGATCAATGGAGACCAGACACCGAAAGATAGCCAGATTGAGGATTCTTTTTACACGGGAAACACAGAGGGAAAAAAAACATGACAGTAAGAAGACTAAAGCTCTGGATTAATGACTGATAAATGTTCCAATAATAAACTGATGTTTTTAACCATCAATGCCAGTGTTACAGCGAATTCCTGATAACAGAACAAGATTGGAATATTATTGTGTGCTGAAGTATTTCACATATTTATCAAAATATTTGTCATGTTGTAGTGCCTCACTTCACACATATTCCTCAGGTTCTGTGTGCTGCTTCACATCATACAAATGATACTTTACACGTCAGTGTTTTCTCATGCTTGTTTACATTATCACAGATTTCCTTGGCCTATTTTCTTGACAATTTCTCCTCTCACACAATAACTCCAGTCTATTTGAAGGACGAAGATGACTTTGTTGGGAATTTAATTTGTAACAGTTGGCAGCAATGAAATAAGTTGTTTTAAACTTGACTGATTGTGAGTATGGTGCCTGTATGATATGATGCAATAAAACTGTTTTACAATAAAAAACAAATCATGTTTTAAAAAATTATCAGATTTCAATACTTGAAATTGTGAAGAACATTTAACCATAAAACGGCTCCTTATACATGTTAACATTTTCTCAATTTCTAGGTAACAGGACATCACTATACGATAGATTTTCGGATGCTTTTTAAATCTCTCCATGCCATCAAACACTGTACATATGTTAATGTTTTAAGACTATACTTTCACTGACTGATTGCTTGCAGCAATATGACTTTGCCATGATTTCTTCGGTTGAAAGGCAAAGTAAACAACGCTTTTGTTTATAGCGGAGTAATTAAACAACAGTGTAACAAAACGTTGACAAAACATTTATATGCAACCAAGCCTCTCCTTGTGTTTTACTTTTCTTTAGTGTTGCTTATATGAAAGTGGGTTTCTAGTAACACTTACTAGAATTACCCATAAAATTAAAGGAATAGTTCATTTTCAAAAAAAATTGAATAATAAAAATGTCTCACCCTCATGTAATCCAAGATGTTTATGTATTTGTCTCTTTAGTCGAAAATAAATCAAGGATTTTGATAAAAACATTCCAGGGTTTTTCTCGATATAGTGGACTCCAAAGGACTTTATAAAGCATATACATTTTTATTTTTTTTTAGAAAATACCCCTATTCATCGTCTGGTATCATGTAAAGCCCTTTGAAGCTGCACTGAAACTGTAATTTTGACCTTCAACCGCCTTCAGTCCAATGAAGTCCACTATATGGAGAAAAATCCTGGAAAGTTTTCATCAAAAACCTTAATTACTTTTCGAGTAAAGAAATAAATACATTAACATCTTGGATGACATGGGGGTGAGTAAATTATCATAAACACTTATTTTGAAAATTAACTTATCCTTTAATTTTCAAATAAGAGACCATTTTTTTACCACTCTGGCCACAGAGGGCGCTATAGTCCAACAGCAGTGTTTCAACTTCAGCGACGTCACAACTGTCGTGAACAGCACACTGAACGTGCGCGGTTTAAATAAGAGGCTACGCTAAACAATTTCAAACGACTGGTCGCACACATGACCAAACGGAGGGCAGAAAACGCTTTGCCTCCAGAAATCGCCACAAAAAGGTGTCTACGTTCTCTTTTCAACATCGACGACAAACCCGGAGGAGTGACTATGGTGCAAAACGGTAACGTTAGCGTTGATCTGTTACCACTTTTATCATGTGTTGGACAACGGTGCAGAAAAAGGCCTAACTATAATGAAGACTCACACATTACAGGTGACTTGCCGAGAAAGGCACCTGCAAACAGAGTCAATTCAGCGTTGGGAGAGAAGAACACGTGGAAGTCTAGAAAAGTCGAGGATGCTGGCAAACCTGTCGCGCCGGAGGATGAGCCAAATAAAAAGCCAAATGGACAGAATGCTGTGCCCGCAGGAGACAAGGTGTAGTTTTTACTAAAATCAGAGATGTGTGCAAACGACGGTTGCAAATAATACTTCAATCTTAGAAGTTGCTGGAAGGTGTTGTACATGCAGGGGTTGTAGATAAACACATGGTGGCGCTACAGGATTATAATTACACATTGCTTAGTACTAGGGATTCGCAGTGTTTTGACATGATGCAAAAATGTACCCCCCCAAAAAGTTACTCCCTTTAACTTAAAACCTTGACCTAGAAACACGAATTAGTTTGCCAACCTTACACAACATCTCTATTACATAAAGTTATATTTACTCACCCTCATGTCATTTCAAACATTTTACAATTCTTATGTCTCCCTAGGTGATGCACACAGATGATGGGCTCTCTGCTTTTAACTCCTTCCAGTTCTGGCGGGTTCCACTACCAGAGTTGGATTTCTCTCTTCTGGAGCCCACGGATAGGTCCAGTACTGCAATTTCCACAAAAGATTTAGAAGCGATGGAAACCTGAGGAGTATCACAGAAGAACATGGCAATGGAGAGGCTCATTCATGTTGAGATGTTAGGTGTCGTGACCCGACTTGACATGTGCACAGACATTGGCCACTGATGAGGTGATTCTGTGTTACTTTCCCCTAGATATTTGTCTATTAATGAAGCCTTTTGTTGTTAGGAGGCCTGCAGCAAAAAGAGTCATTTGATAACAGGGGAACAAATGTTGGACACATGACCTTAGTGTTCAGAAGTGTGCAAGTATGTACTAGTAAATGTTTGCATTAGATTCATCATGGATTTGTTTAATTTCTGTCAGTAGCTGTAAAAGCAGTATCTGTGAAATTGTTCTGTGCAGCATCTCAAAAAAATTTTTTGTAAGCACTCAGGAGTGTTCAAAGTATAGAATTGTCCGATTCATAGTGTTCGGTAGGACTAAACCAGTCTTATTTCTTCACCGTTAAAATACTTTCTATTTTTTTTTCTTGTTTCTTTTCTCTGAGCCACTTTTTGTAAGATTGACACTTCTTAACAGTGAACAGCTCGGAGAGCTTCAGAATGCTTGTCGGGTTTATAAATGCTTTGTATGTTCCAGCAGCCGTCATTGTAATTGCACTCTGATGTTTTTTTGAAGTTGCTCAACAGCAATAAAATGTTTTTTATACGATTTTTTTTTCTTGTTCATCCTTGACATAGAAACAAGCATTAGTTTGCCAACCTACACATGTCTTTTTCAATGTTTCTTTAATTCTTTTCTAAAGTTGGGTTGATTACATGAGTTATAGCTGAGAATCTGTCCTTTGAGTAGTCTGTAATGGCTGTTCCCTCTCCATCAAAAGGAAGTGAAATATACCTGTTTCCATGCTGTTGTGTTGTTGACCTTTGATCTAGGAGGGTACTGGATGAAAGCTGAGAGCAAGCCGTCTTTATCAGGGGATTACACTGCCACTGATAAACTTTTATAGACCAATAAGTTCATCTGATAAATGAAAGCAAGCATGTTAAGTGCTTCAAGGGTAAGACATTTTCTATTCTTCCAAAACATTTTATTTGGATGCAGAAGGGAGCAATATGGAAACGGAATTATCTGTAAATGACCTGAATTGGAAATGTTGGACCAAGCATAGATTCGGCATGGCTGGTAATTATTGAAGCTGATAAAGTTGCAAATATCTTGGATGTTTGCTTTTGAAAATATAGGAAATGCTTAGAATTTGTCATGTAAACTACCGTATAGGGGCGGTTTCCCATTCAGGGATTGGCTTAAACCACGACTAGGCCTTAGATAAATCAGGATATTTAAATTGTATTTAAAAATATACTTTACAAAAAAACATTACTGGTGTGCATCTTGACACAAAACAATCACACTGATGTATTTTAACATATGTCACAGCAAGTTGTTTTCGATCAAGCCACCTCTGACATTTAAGTTAGTCCATAACTAGGCTTAAACCCTGTCTGGAAAACTACGTATTGAAATGCTTGGCACAACAGTTCACAGTATAAAATACAATTATATAGCCATGGGATAACAATAAAGGAATAACAATGAGTTTTTCAAATTTAAGATTTAGATTTTTTTTTTAACTTTTAACAGTAAAAATTAGATGTGTGTGTGTGTGCGCAGAAAGATACACGTATATACATAAAGAATCAGTGGAAACAAAAAAGTAATATTAAATGATTCAAGGCTATAGACGTTTGACATTCTAGAGGTTACAGATACAGGATATTTATGGTCTGTTGTTTATCTGTTCGTTGCAATCTTTCCATTATTTGGATTTACTGAACATTTATGGTCTGTTGTTTATCTGTTCGGAGCAATCTTTCCATTATTTGGACTAACTGAACAGCCTGCAAGCATTAGTTAGTCATTCACGTCTGCTTAGATTTTCGCTCAGCGGCCCCTGAAACAAATGCACAGAGAACAGTCATAAAACTCGAGAAAACGTCAACACAGTACTGTACAAAACCAGCATATCGATCACGTGGAATCCCAGAAATATACAGAAAGCAAGACGGAAAGAAAGTCGGCAGCGACTTCTAATGTAACTTCTATCGACGCGCTGGCAAAACAAATCATCGGAGTTAAAAGTTCCAGCTGCGTGTCCACACTTGACACTTTACAATCTAAGACCACCCACTTCCCAGGGGTTTGGATCACAACTTTACACAGGGATATTATACGCTGACATTATCGAAAGCATGACCGGGAAAAGAGTCTGTTATCCGCACACAGGTAAATAAAGTCTATGCCAGAGCAATGAACCGTTTAAATTTTGACTTATGTAACGTGTATAGCCCGAAAAATTGTATCGTCGGGGGTGTTTCTGTAGGCATGTTAAAACGTGCGAGTTATTTCATCCTCATTCCACAGCAGGACTGCTGCTTTGGGTGGCCGTGTGCGACCTGTTCGCTAAACGCACAAATGTATGGATGAATGTTCTTATGCATGTGTTCGTCTGATGTGCTTCGGCTGTATTAAGTGAAACTATACAGTACTTTGCGTAATTGTTTTCGCAAGGACACCCTCCACCCTTTGTTGTGTTTTTCTTGTCTTCGGCTAGATGGCGTCAGTCCTGGTTAGTATTTTAGTCTTCATAATTCCTGGAAAAGGATGTATGCACGTAGTTTTCCACCTCACGCGCATGCATTGTTTTCTATTTGGCGTAGGAATGACTGAAAATCTTCAGCGGTGACTCACTTAAGAACTAATGTGACAGCTAGAGACCTGGGAAAATGGTATGTTAAACTACCTATAACTTAATCTCGTAGTAATCCAGTTGTGTGGTGAAATAAACATTATACAACTATTTCTCTCCAGTCAAGACGGACTTGGATACAGGCCACTTTTAACAAGAGAGAATGTGTCAAATTTCTGCCATTCTCACGTGACCATCACAGGTATGTTCTGATCATATCTGTGACCTGCATGTTATCTTTTAGCAATGATTTTGAATATAAAGATGGACATGATATGATATGACAGCAGAATTTACTGTTTTCAGATGTGATCCAGTCTGTCAAGTGTGCCAAAGCTTAGTGAGGTATCATGTTGATCATCACAACTTCTTTCTTTCTTTCTTTCTTTCTTTCTTTTTTCAAAGTTTTGCATTGTTGCAAAGCAGCATACATATTGTATTACTATAGACACTGTTAAAAACAACTAATAAGATTTATTTTGTGTAAAAAATGTACAATTTCCTTAAAAAAATCTGTGTGCAAGTTTAGACAAAAAAATAAGTAAATTCTATAGTTGTTTTTACAGTGCAGTGGAAAGAAAAGTGAAAACAGGGAATTATGAACTACATAGAATACATTTCTCAGTTTTTTCCTCATTTCTCTGCTGTTTTATTTCTTAAATCTCAACAGTTTCTTTCCAACATGTATTCTTTCAAGCAACAATGGAAACTGTGAAAAGTGCTTTACAAACTGATTAGAATTTCTTTCTCTCTTGTACTCCCAGAAAGGCTTTGACTTTTGAATAAAAACTGCAGTGGTCTCCTTTATCTAGACTTTATTCTCACCTCCTTCTTCAGATGTTGTTGTGGGAGGCTTATCCTGGAGCACGTGGGTCCTTATTCTGGTCTCCTTGGACCCAGGGCTGGCTCTCCTGACGGGGAGGATGAGTGGTCAGTGGAGCGACACACCAGCGTCAGCCCTACCGATGCTTTTGGATCACTAGACTTCCAGGGCAGCACGAAACGCACATGTCGTGCTAAGGTTGGTGAACACAAAGGCAATGTCTGTTTATATAATATAGAATTACAGTCTCACAGAATATCAATATGATCAATAAATCCATGCAAATTACCAGCCAAACTTGACCCCAGCTTGGAAATCTGAGAGGGCTTGTAAACTTTATATATTTTTTATCTGCAGTATGTGCGTCTTTCCAGTGACACTCCATCAGATCACCTGTTCCAGCTGATGCTGAGAGAATGGCACCTGGAGATGCCCAAGCTGGTCATTTCAGTGCATGGGGGAACAGATAACTTCTCCCTGTCACCACGAGTGTGCCAGGCCTTCAGTTCAGGACTCATCAGAGCTGCAGAGAGCACTGGAGCATGGATCCTCACGGATGGGATTAATATTGGTTTGTGATGTCAACTTTACTTGTTTTCTTAATATTTTTGTAGAAAGTAGAGCATATGCCTCAAATGATAGTTGTTATGCAGTTTGCTGAGCCTTTTTTGCCATTCTCTCTAGGTGTGTCTAGGTATGTGGGGGATGCTGTAAAAGAGTATGGATCACATGACCACAGGAAGAGGAATGTTGTGGGAATCACGCCCTGGGGTATCATTGAGAATAGCAGTGACCTTATTGGCAGAGATGTGAGTTTGTAAAACTTTATTAACAAACTTTATTGTAATGTAGAAAACTTTTGCTGAAAAATTATAAATAATTTTGTGCATTAAAATAAAAAAAGAGTTTGTGTGGTAAGTTTGCATCTATTATTGATCAGCTGTAATGTTTATTGACTGTACGCATAGATTAGCTAGATTTTGGGATGCATTGTCGTTTTGTCAGATGGTGAGACACTACCAACCTTTGGGTAGTCCCCTGAGTAAACGGGCCAGTCTGAATGGCACGCATTCCCACTTCCTGTTAGTTGATGATGGGACTATGGGTAAATCTGGATGTCAGGTAGACCTGAGGAAGAGACTGGAGAGGTACATTCATTTTCAGAAGATCCACCCAAGTAAGTGTCTCTGTGTTTTGGGTCAGCTTGTGTAAACTGTAAGTTTAAAGGAAGAGGATGTTTTTAGGGATTTTCACTCAAAAATAAAAAAATGATCATTTATTCACCCTCATGACATTCAAAACCTGTGTATGTCTCTTTCTTTTGTATAACTCAAAAGACGATATTTTGAGAAATGTCTCAATGGTTTTGTGTCCATAACATGGAAGTCAATGGGGGCCAATGTTGTTTTCTTATCAATGTTTTCCGAAATATCTTTTGTGTTCAGCAGAACAAAGACATTTATACAGGTTTGGAACCATTTGAGGAATTTATTGCCTGTATTGTGTTTGAATCTGTTTGTGTGTGTTCTTTTTAGGATTGCATCAGCATGTGCCTTTGGTGTGTGTTGTAGTCGAGGGGGGTCCTGCCGTCCTCTCTGTCGTCCTGGAGTATGTGCGCAGAAGTTCCCCGGTACCTGTGCTGGTGTTTGAGGGAACAGGCAAAGCAGCAGATCTGCTGGCTTTAATACACAAAGAGACCGCTCTTGACAGGTGTGTTTTACTGAATATAGCAAAACTGTAAGTACAAGTTTTCATTAGATAGATTATGTATGCAATGATGTGCAGTGGTATAGTCTGCACTTCCTGTTTCGGGTGTTTTATGACTTCTTGTGTAATCAATGGCATCTAGGTTTTTGTGTATTATGTGTTATTTCTCTGTTGCCCATAGAAATCTGGATTCAGAAGATTTTGTACTGAGGATTCAGGAGGTATTTAGTGTGGATAGACCAGAGGCGGTTGAAATTCTCAACACACTTATGGAATGTATGGAACACAGAGAGGCTGTGAGTGAAAAACCTGAATTACTAGAACCACTGAACCAGCTGTTGAAAGTAGTTGAGTTCAGTGTTGAAAGTAGATATTTTGGAGGTTACTTCACCGGTTTCCTGCTTTGTTTTTAACTGTTCCAATGAGATACCGATCAGTGAGGAAGTATATTTGAAGATTTTAATCTTCAATTCAGGAAATTACATTCAGTTCTCATATTTTACTCACTCTCATGGCATCCCTGAAATCCTTCAGTCAAACACAAATAATTTTTTATAAAAATATTCTTCACCGTATAGCTCCAAACTTGTTTAAGCTCCAAAAAAGACATTTAACCATCACAAAAGCCTGAAGAAAAACAAAAAGTGTGTGTGAAAATTTATATTTTGATCTTATTTAGTGACACTGAAAAAAACAAAACATGAAAGAAACATGTCAAAAACGTCACATCTTATTGCTTCTCATGTGTCACATGACTTGTTGATATCACATGTAGTCACTAAATACTGTTCCTTTATAGTACTCCTGTGTGAAAATCTATTTTGTAGCTATTAACTTGCTTGGAATACATCACAAAGGTCATTTGGACCAAATTTGTTTTAATTTTAGGGAAATTTGAGCCATGAACTCTTTACACAACAGTAAAAGTCCTTTAAACTCTAGGCCCGACATATGTAAATCCCTTTGGGATCTGTAAATTCTTTCTCTCTTCCTGTCTCTCTCTCTTGCCGTTTCCTCTTCTTCTGTGTCTTCCTCTTTCCTCCTACTTGGCGGTAAACAGTGGTTGTTTTGTGTGATAAGATGCCTGCTGTGTATCGTCTCCGTCATTATGCCGAAAGCTCTGATGTTAAGCCTCCTTCAAACAGAATGTTGTAGTTTACCACACCCTTCCCACATTTCCAAGCTTCTAAATTGAGAGAGAACAGTATAATTGGAATGATGGCGCATGAAACGTATTTCCATATTAATCGAATAGAAGGGATTAATTAGCTCCCCAGGCAGACAGATTCTTTGATTGGCTATGAATCACTCATGTGAAATTGAAATGCCAAAGGCATGTTAAGAGTAGAAACATCTCCTCTGGTTGTCTTATAGAGTTACATGCGTTTAGATGTTGGCATAGGATACTGGTGGTTTAACGGTAATACCAAACCTAATAAATAACTTCTGGCGGTATTGAACATGACACAATAGTAACAGCACTAATTTATGAATCTGTTTCAATGTTGGCCATCCTTATAAGTTGCAGTTGTTTTTTGTATTCAGTTAAAAAATACTTTTTTGGGACATGTTGAGGAAGTTCTTAAACTTATGTCTTTTTACATTTTAGATCACAGTTTATGACTCCGAATCAGAGGATCTTCAGGAGCCAGATGTTGCTATTCTCACGACATCACTGAGAGGTGTGAAAGTTGAATTTGTTTATTTTCCACCCAAGATGTTTCTCCTAAAGTTGCTTAAATAGAAATATATGTGTAAAATTCAATCAAAAGTAAAATAAATGGTGAGAAATTCGAGTGCGTATTGAAATCTTCAAAATTCACCCAAATATAAAAATTCTGGCATCATTTACTCACCCTCAAGTTAGTTCAAACCTGTATCAATTTCTTTGTTCTGTTGAACACGAAGAAAGATTTGGGAAGAATGTTAGCAATTTTCAGTTCTGGGCCGTCGTCCACTCCCAAAGTAGTAAAAAATTCAGTTGGAACAAAAAAAGTGATATTTTAAAGTATTTAGGAAAGCAACTGGTTCTGGGGACCTATGACTACCACTAAATGTTTCCTACTTTTGTATTCAATGATGTCCCAGAACTGAAAATTGCTAACATTACTTCCAAATACCTTTCTCTATGTTCATCAGTACAAAATAATTTATACACGTATGAAATTGCACGAGGGTGAGGAAATGATGACAGAATTTTCATTTTTGGGTGAACTATCTTTCTATCTGAACTATATTCTTATAAATGGGTCTGGTTCTGGAACTTTACATTGTAAATTGTGCTACATCTACATACAGGTACCAGAGCCTCTCCTGATGACCAGTTGAGTATCTCATTGGCCTGGAACAGAGCTGATATCGCAAGGGATTACATCCTTGTGTATGGGCAACAATGGCAGGTACATAGACCCGTTTAGATTTATATCATGATTATTCAGCCTGGACTGGAACTTGTAATGTATTGAAGAGGTTCGCTGGATGTTACAGGTAGGATCCCTTGAGCAGACCATGTTGGATGCTCTTGTGATGGACCGTGTCAGTTTCGCAAAGCTTCTGATCGAGAACGGCATGACGATGAGCCGCTTCTTAACCATCTCTCGCCTTGAGCAACTCTACGTAGTAATGACAGAACAACACTTTCTTAAAGCTTTTATATCCAGTACAAGCGAGCAAGGAGGCTTATGTGATTATTTTATATTTTTTAGCAGAAAGGTGGCACAGATCATTTTCTACGACATCTCATTGAAGATGCCAGACAGGTTTTTACATTGCTACAGTAGATCGATAAATGTCCTACTTGTATATTCTGTGTGTGTTTCTCTAAACATGCATGTTTTTTTGCAGACTCGATTGCCCGGTGTTTATAAGATCTCTTTGATTGACATTGGGATGGTGATTGAATACCTAATCGGTGGAGCTTATCGAAGCACGTATACACGAAAGAGCTTCAGAACAATGTACAGTCGCCTTTACACCCCAGCAAAGGTATGTCTTCCTTCTACAGATCAGATGCGTCGTGTACACACAGTGTATATAGTATGGAAATGCACTGCACTTGATGACCCAGTATTGTAATAATATATAGTGTCTGAATTATCTATTTTTGTCTGAACCAGGAGGGTTTCAGCCCCTTCAGCAAAGGCAAGAAAGCCTCCGCAACTGCGGAGACCCCCCAACCTCACTCCCATTTCTACAGAACTGCTCAGCCTTGCAGACAGGTCCTTGAACTTTCTGTTTTCAGACACCATAATGTGTCACATGCTTATTTTGACATTCCCAACCATTCCATTTATTAAAAACAACCAGAACTGTGTCTTTGCAGGAGGGTCCGGTAGTTCCTCAGGACCTGAAGTCAGCCCCGAGCTCCGAGTTTGTATGCACGTTTAATGACCTCTTTGTGTGGGCAGTGCTCAAGCATCGGCAGGAGATGGCGCTGTTCCTATGGCAGCATGGAGAGCAGGCTATGGCCAGGGCCGTGGTGGCCTGCAAGCTCTACCGGGCCATGGCAGCACAAGCTAAGGAGAGCAATATGGATGACAGCACGGTTGACCAGCTGAAGAAGAACTCGCTGTTAGTTTCACTTTTTTTAATGCTTATTTCAGACACTTCAGTGTGAACACTGTGTATGTGCTGAAGTTTCCTTCGGCAAAGAAGCGAAAATGTGAGGACATCATAGACCTGTGTCAGCCCCCTGTAATGCTTCAGAAGGGTGGGGTGGATTGAGCCTTTGGTTGCAATTCAATACACTGGCCCTATAAATTGAGTTTAAAGGAGTTTCTGCTCAACATCACTCTAGTAATTTATACAAATAGTGATGGTTTTCAGACAGGTTTTGGGAATAGTTTCTCATCTGCCATTGGTCAGACAAATGAAAGTTCCGCCCCATCTTACACTAATGGTTGAGCAAATCTTTTTGCTGACAAAAAATTAAAAGCATCACAGTTTTTACATTTTATCGTTGGGAGAACAAATTTACTTTAGATAGTAAAAGTATAACGCCAAAATGTTACAAATTAAAGATTTGGTGTTTCGTGTCAAAAATTAACAACGATAATGTGATTTTGGCTTATTCCTTTAGAGAGTTTGGTCAGTTGGCTGTGGATCTTCTGGACAAAGCCTTCAGAGAAAACGAACGCACTGCGATGAAGCTGCTGACGTGGGAGATGAAGGACTGGAGTAACTTCACCTGTTTGCAGATGGCTGTCTCCTCCCGACTCCGACCCTTCGTGGCTCACAAGTGCACTCAGATGCTCCTTACAGATCTGTGGATGGGCCGGCTCAACATGAGGAAAAACTCCTGGTTTAAGGTTTGTTCTATTGAGATGCTATGTGGTGACGATGTACAAGGAATACTGTTTGAAAGTTTTACTTTAACACAGACTAACCTATTGTTCTGGACGGTAATAGTAAATTTGCTGTTCAGAAATAGCTTGAAGGGATAGTTCACCCAAAAATGTAAGATCTGTTATAATTTACTTACCCTTAAGGTGTTTTAAACCTGTTTTGTTGTTCTGCTTAACACAAAGAAAGATATTTGGATGAACATTTGTAACCAAATGGTACTGGGACACTATAGAGAATGTGAAGCTATGTCACGCCGTTTTGAATGATGCGACAAATATAACTATGGTAGGTCGGTCTTGCAGTGTTAAAAACGCGATAGCATTAAGCAAAGTCGTTCAAGAAAATCCCCTAGTTCATTTCCTTTCGATTTCTCCATATATCAAACAAAACAAGTAACAGTACACATCAAAACAATAATAGCAGAGGAGTATGAGCCTCCCAAGATGGTGGCGCCACTGCAACATACAACATACGGCTTGACGTCAGCTTCATATTCTCTGTTGACTGCCATAGTAGAAAAATCCGCGCGCTTTTTCGGAAGAATTGTCCAGTAAGGGACTAGGAAAAATAGTTACGAAACAGTTTATGTTCGAAAAAAACTTTCTGAAAGCTGTACGATCGCTGGGGGTGTGTTTTGAGCACAGAAATGTTTGACATTCTAAAGAGGTCAGAATGCATGAAACACCGTTGTACGGCCGCTTTAAGGATGCCTCCCACGTTCTTCAAATTATCTTCTTTTGTGTACAACAGAACAACGATATGTTTACAGGTTTGGAATAACTTGAGCTCTTTCTCACTTTGACCTAGATCTGCACTTTCAAAAGCCTGTTGTTCAAAACCACATCCTTTTTCATCAGATCATTGCCAGTATCCTGATGCCTGTGTCCATTCAGCTACTAGAGTTTAAGAGTCAGGCAGAGATGTCCCACGTTCCTCAAACTGCCTTGCAGTTTGGGTGGGAAACAGGGAGCCCAGGAGCGTCAGAACAGGAAGGGACACCAAATATAGTAAGATATATACTATGTATGCACACATACTGTACACTAAAAAACAGGATCCACAGTCTTTCTTACTCTCTTCATTTTGACATCTTTAGAACCAGGGTGACGAGGAGAAAGGAACCAACTGTCTTCTTCCCTGGACCAGGAAAGTTTATGACTTCTACACCGCTCCTGTAGTCAAATTTTGGTTTCACACAGTACGTTTCTCTCTTAGTTTTATAAATCCTTTTTTGACTTTTCTATCTGACCATCATTAAATTGCTGATTTCTGATTTAAACGAACAGATGGCGTTCCTGGGGTTCCTCATGCTGTTCTCTTACACCGTCCTGGTGAGGATGGAGGATAAGCCCAATGTCCAGGAATGTTTGGTCATAATGTATGTACTGAGCACGGCGGCAGAGAAAGCTCGAGAGGTGAGTGCTCTCAATATCATAGTCCTTTCCAGGAGACTCTTGAAGAATGACATTTAGAAGATAAAGGAATGAGACATCCTCAGCAGCGTCTCATGTGTTCGCCTGCAGCTGTTCAGGGGAATTACAAAATAATGTGTAGTTGAAAAGTCTTATCTTTATTGGGCTGGATTCAAAGGTCTCTAGCGAGGAGCTATCTCTCTGATTATGGTTTTCTCAAGTTTGCCTGGAGAATTTCACCATCTCAATATCCCATAATTTTAACCTCTGTGAACTCTGCAGGGGTGAAAGGATGGGAATTATTAACAGAGTACTGCAGTTACCAACATGTGCAATGTGATGTTTGATGCATTTACTAATGCACTGAAAAACACCTGAATACATTAAAATACAATTTTAACATGTTCAGTATATATAGTCGCTGAAGAAATTAAGGGACCATTCCAAATTTTCAATTAATCAGCATTTATACAGTCGTGGCCAGAAGTATTGGAAGTGCCATAGATTTTGGTGTTTTGCCAAGTTTGCTGCTTCTGTATTTGTAGACTAATTTTCCATATGTTTCTATGGTATACTGGAAATCTTAAGTTAGCATATCTTAAGTTTATTGGCAAACACATAATAAATGAAAGGAGTCAATATTTACAGTGTTGGGCCTTGTTTTTCATAACCTCTGTAATTCTCTCTGGCATGCTGGATATTAGTTTCTGGACCAAATCCTGACTGATGGCGAACCTTTCTTGCCTTATTATTGCTGAGATGATCACAATTTTTGGGCTTCAGCTTGTCCACTCACTTTTTGAGGATTGACCACACGTTCTCTATATGTGATCGACATCTCGGCAGTTACTTTTTTCTTGTTGTAATTATTTAAAATGCATCGGATCACTCTGCATAAAAATCTTTAAACAATGTGAACGAACACCACAATAGCTTAAGCAGAATCTTTGCAAAACTCTGTATATATGTCACTGCCAATACTTATGGCCACGACTGTAGATGTTTTCTGGCCATTCCAGTCCAGTGTCTGTTGAGTTTCAACTAAATCAAACATCAAGAGTGACATAAAGTTATCCAACAGCAATGTGAAAGACTGAAAGCATGAAAAGGCGCATGAAAACAGTGATTAAAATTGAGGTTGTTAAAAAATAAAAAATATTACAGTTGAATTGGTTTTCTTTGCAGCATTTGAGGTCTGACAAAAATACAGAGCATCTTTTTTGACCTTTTTTCTTTTTTGAAATGTAGTTTCTTTAGTGTTTTTTAACAAAATGAACTAATATACTTTATATTTGTTTAATGTGTTTTTTTAGGTGTGGGTATTGGAACCCAGGAAGTTCAGTAAGAAACTAAAGGTTTGGTTCAGCGAATACTGGAACATCAATGACTTTATGGGAATCCTCCTGTTTCTTGTTGGAGTCTCTCTCCGGTGGCGCGATGACACACGCTTAGCCAGTCATATTGTCTACTCGCTGGATTTTATCTTTTGGTCTGTCAGGCTTCTGGACGTGTTTGCTGTCAATCAGCATGCAGGACCCTATCTGACCATGATTACAAAAATGGTATGTAATAGAAATATAAATGCGTAAATAATTACAGCTTTAATACAGATTTTATTTAATCAAATAGTCTTTTAGATTTTGTTCTGTATGTCTTCGTAATAAAATGCAAATATTTAATGTATTTTAAATTTAAAGATACAATGAAAACATACTGTAACATTCAGAACTCAACGCTCAGAAACTATATGATTATTAATTTTACTTTACTTTTACTAACATTATAAGTGCATGTGTCTTTTTCTTAAAGATGAGCAACATGTTCTACATTGTGGTCATAATGGCAATAGTGCTGGTCAGTTTTGGCACATCCAGGAAGTCAATACTGTCACCCAATGAGGATCCATCTTGGACTCTCCTCAGAGATGTGGTCTTCCAGCCCTACTGGATGATATTTGGGGAAGTGTATGCCGGAGAGATTGATGGTGAGTAAGATCATGCACATATGATTAAACAAAAGTCAAACTTGTTTTAATTTGATTTCTAAGGGCGTGCTCACACTTGGCGTTTTTTTTTACAAGAAAACGTTTCTGTTACAAATAGCCGCAGTGGTCATCTTTTGTTGCTGTAACAACAGCTGCAACCGTAGCATACAACATGTAGTGTTGTAGAAATGTCAAGAAAGAGGAAGTTGGCTCTCAAACAACTCCTTGTTCTTCAAAACTAGTATGATAAGTCTATCTCCGTTTTTGTTGTCGTTCTTGTTTTTATGGCAACGACAGGTCTCACTACTAGCTTGTCATTGGTCAGCTGCGTAGGCCATTTTTTCAGAAAAGTAGAACTATTTTCAACTTGAAAAGACAATTGAGCTTCAAAATACGGTTTACTCGATGAGATTATAATCTAAAACAGATGCTTGCAGTTTCGATAAAGACAATAAGTGTGAACATAGCCTTAGTCTTTAAAAGTTATACTACATTTAGAGTATGTCATGTCTTGTGTCTTTGGCAGCCTGTGCTAAACCCGAAACCTGTGTCCCTGGAGCTTTCCTGACCCCCTTCCTGCAAGCTGTGTACCTTTTCGTTCAGTACATCATCATGGTCAACGTGCTCATTGCCTTCTTCAAGTGTGCATTTCACCCTCATCCCTAATAACAAGACTTAAAGGGATATTTCACCCTTCATACAAATTCTGTCATCGTGTACCCTCATATCATTCAAAACATGTATGACTTAGTTCCATAAAGTATATTTTGAGAAACATCTCAGTGGTTTTGTGTCCATATGATGGAAAGTCAATGGGGACAGATGTTGTTTGGTTAATATTGACCATAAAAATATCTTCTTTTGTGTTCTGCAGAAGAAAGAAAGTCATACAGGTTTTTGAATTAAGAATTTTTTAGGCTTAACTATCCCTTTAACACAAACGTCATTCTCTATTATTTAATATAATATTAATTTCTTTCAAGTTAATGCTAATGTTCTGTTGAATTGTTTTGTGATGGTTTAACCTACTTTATCTCATTCACTTCACAGCAATGTTTACTTCGACATGAGCGCCATATCTTGTAATCTGTGGAAATACAACCGCTATCGTTACATCATGACCTATCAGGATAAGCCGTGGCTGCCTCCCCCTCTCCTCTCGCTTAATCACGTGACCCTGTGTCTCAGCTCAGTGTGGCAGAAGCGCAGCAGGGCATCCAAACAGAAGAGATCTGGTCTCAGTGAGTGTGTATTCCTGCATGCACACATTCTGTATCGGTGGGACATTTTGGTTACGTCTTAATTCATACAGAATGTTACTTCCGAGGTGTTGCTTGTGTTTACAGAATTACTCTTGGCCCCTGATGATCTGAAGAAACTCCATGAGTTTGAGGAGAAGTGCGTCGCTGCCTATTTTAGAGACAAAGTAGAGAATCAACATAGCAGCGAAATTAACAAGATTCGCTCGGCGGCTGACAAGTGAGTGAAATCTCCCAGGGAAGGAAAGGACATCATTTCAGTCATCAGTCAATTTTCAGGCAGGCTAAAGTATAAATGAAGTTAGCTTTTGTTTGTGTCATATTGTTCTCAGGGCTGAAGAGATGGCGGGAATACTGGTTGAGGTTACTGAGAAGGTTTGTGTTATCCAGGACAACCTGCGCACTTTAGACAATCACTTGGGGCAATTACAGGATTTGTCCGCCCTAGCCTTGGACACTCTTAACCTCCTCTCCGCCTCAGACAATCAGCAACAAGAGGTGGCCCGTTTGGGTCAAAGCCAGCCGCTGACTTGCTGGGACGAGAAAGTGTCCCATAGCTGCTGCCTCCGGATCGGCGGAAGCCTTGCGCCTAGCCAAGCCCTCGCGTCTCCAAAACATTACAGAAGCACTCCCCCTTCCCTGCTCCGATGCCTGGGGCCCGGCTGGCAGCGTTCTTCTATCGAGTTGCCACAAGTGTGCGGTGTTGGCCACTTTGAGGTCCGAAGTAAGGACAGGCCGGCAAATCCAGAGGACGAAGGCGGTTTTAGGTGGCCTTTTCAACGAAGTGATTCAAGAGAAGGTGCATTGACGGACTGTCGCCTCACACATGATTCTCTACCTCCCCTATGTGCTGGGTGGAGGGACAAAGGCGTGTATGGATCTGGGGAACCATCACGTGCCAGTTCCCCAACCATGCCTTTGATGAGAGACATCCTCATCCATGAACTTCCACCCAGTCATGAGGAGTCCATGGAGGAGGATGATTACGAGGATGACATGCACACAATATCCAGAGCCTCCAGCCTTTCGTTCCTGCTCCCGGACCCCCAAAATAATGGAGAACAATCAGTGGGCATCAGAAACCCTGCTTTTTATAGGACTGATGGTGGATGGCTGAGACAAGCTCCAGGACGTTTAGGTATTAAATGGGACTTTGATCTAGAGCAGAGTCGCTCGCTCTCCGCCAGCGTGGAGGCTTTGGCCATGCCTGACACAGAAACACCAGAGCAGATACTTACACCTCACCACCAGAGAGGTAATGTTGAAGCATGTCGTGAATTAACTAACACATTAATGACATTTCTGTTTGGTGATCAATGTGTGTTTGGGGTTGAAGGAATATCCAAGATCTTCAGGAGGTCATTTGGAAAAAGGTCCATCAGGAGCAGAACAGGAACTTCTGAGGATGTAAGCAAGGCTGCTGTTTCTGTTTCACCTTAATTCATCTTTTTTGGTAGAAAAAGATTATGGACTTATAATGATCTCTTCGTAGGTGAAACTGGATGAATCGCGGGGCTCCATTCACGAGTTTGTCCCACGAAGACGAAAGAAGAGGAAAGTGAAGGGCCTGTTTGACCATAGATTCAGAACCTCTGTTAGTCTCACCCAGCTGAGTATGTAATATTTCACCCGTATTACATTTATAAAAAGATGTTGTTTTCTTAATACAATTAAACAAAAATATATTTTTAAAATATCAATTATAAAAACAAAATTATAACACACTATATAATCTGTGTATATATATATATATATAAAATACGTGAAGAGTTCATTTGCAAAAACAGATAACATAAAAACAATGTTTTTTTATTGTGCACTCCAATTAATATCAATCAAACTTCAGTAGGGTTATTTTAATTAAGTAATAATAACAAATAATACAAATTTTTCTCAAGAGTTATTTGTTTTTGCAAATAAACTCTCCAAATCTATATGTGACCCTGAACAACAAAACCAGTTTTATGGGTCAATTTTTCGAAATTGAGATTTTTATATAATCTGAAAGCGGAATAAAATACATTTCTATGGATGTATGAGTTGTTATAATAGGACAATATCTGGCTGAGATAAAACTGTTTAAAACTCTGAGAGTGCAAAAAACTGTCTTTGAAGTTGTTAATCAGCGGCACTGTGGCAGGCCATCCACTCACATAAATAAAGTTTTATATATTTAAGGTAGGACATTTACAAAATATCTTCATGGAACATGACCTTTACTTCATATCGATAATTTTGACCCATACAATGTAATTTTGTACAAAAAATGTTCCCGTGCTATTTAAGATTTTTGAGATCCAAGGTCATATATAATATAATATACTACACTATACTATGAATTAATATTTAAAAAAAACAATTATGGAACAATCTTATTAGAATTTGCTAAATTATAAATTAATTATTGAAAACAAATAATGCCACCCACCGAGCCTTCATTGTTTTTGTAGATGTCGACCAAGTGGATTTCACAAAACTGGCCCCATCATGGCTGGTAAGTTCAACTGTAGCATCATAAAGGTGTTTCCTTCCTATTACTTCCTATTCTGTCAGAGAGATGATTGGCTGAATGTCACAATCTCTTTTAGAACACTAAGAACCCCGGGAAGCCGCTGCTCAGCAGCTGGGCCAAATCCATCAGTCAAAGACCCTCGTAAGTTAAATTTGACAGTTTTATTGATCAGAAGAAAAGATTTTGACTACATTTGCAGTCCTTACACCCCACTTTTCTACCCAACATAGGATGAGCAGCGTAGCACCAGAAGGTAAATGACTTGCATACAATTTCTTTTGAATTGTGTTATCATTAAATTGAATATTTTCAGTTTGGTGAAATATTTATGGTTAACAGAGCTAAGTGTTTAGCTTGTAAAACGATTGATTGTTTTAATAATTGTTCTTCCACATGTCTCTTAGTTAGGAGCTCTACATTCAAGTTGACTGAAGATTTAGGCCAACACTACTCCGGTAAGTTTTCTTTTTTGTCCAGTCCTTTTTTTTTTGTAGTGATTTTTGTTTGGTTTCATTTGTTGATTCTGTTTGCGGTTCCCCAGCAATGGAAAGGAACAACTTAATGAGACTGGCTCACTCCATACCATTCACCCCTGTGTCTTTACTAGGTAAACTCTCAAACCATGACTGTTATTAAACCAATCACAGACAGACTTACATGTAGTTGTTTTCGTCATCGCATCTTGATGCTGTATGTTCAGGTGGTGATGAGGTCTGCATTTATACGCTGGAGGAGACAGACGCAGGTTCATCGCACTCCGTCTCCACCTGGCTTCAGCACGGCCGTACGGCTGTCCTGCAACCATTAGCTCATCAGGAGGTTCTGGTTGGAGGTCTATGCAGGGCCACCAAGGTGGTGTGTACCTGGGCTGAGGGCAATGTGTTGAAACTGGGCTCGGTGTATGTGGTGAAGGCCTTTAGGCCAGAGGTGGTCCGCATCTGGCAGAAAGCATTTCCAAACAGTACCTCGCTGCATCTCTGTCTAAGGGTACATCTTGTAATTTTGATCATGTTTACATTTACTGTATAGTAAACAGATGCACTTTTACATGTAAATGTAATATATTGTCTTCTCCTCTTTTCTCTGTTAATTCCTTCTAAACTTGTAGGAGATCCAACAACAAAGAGCAGCGCAGAAACTCATGCAGAGATTTAACCAAATGAAACCCAGCTCTGTGCCACACAGTCCAAGGTCAGCGCAGTGAATCAACCCAATCTGTATTAAAGGTCCAGTGGGTCATTTTTTGTAGTATCTATTGACAGAAATTTGATTTAATACGGTGTCTTCAGAGGTGTATAAAAACCTTACATAATGAAGCGTTATGTTTTTATAACGTTAGAATGAGCTACTTCTATCTACATACATCAGGGGTCCTCTTAAACGGAATTCGCCATGTTATTTCTACAGTAGCCCTAAATGGACAAACTGCTCTACAGAGCGCGTTTCATAAATACAATATCTCCTTCGGCAAAGGAGCAATAACTTGACGACTTATAAATCCTGTTTCAGCCACCGTATTGCTTTGAAAGGGAGGGGTGGAGTAAGCTGTGGTTGCAATTCGCAAACTGCTAGATCCTGCTACATTCATACATTGGACCTTGAATGCAATAAGATGTTATTTTAAGAGTGAAGCTTGTATTTCTAAGCATGTGCATGCTTGCAGGTTTCTGGATGTCTCCCTGCTGTATTGGCGCTCGGATGGCCAGTGGTTGACTATTGAGAAGAACATGAGTGGTCATTTTAGGAAATGCAACAACAACACTGGGGAGGAGATCTCTCCTTCATCTAGTCTGGAGGAGACCATGCTAGCTTTCTCTCACTGGACGTACGATTACACCAATAAAGAACTGTTAGTGTTGGATCTTCAAGGTAGAAACATGCTTTCTCAAACAGCTGTATGATTATTTAATGATTGTATTATAAAGGAAAATGAGCTGATTTAACTTTCATCTGCAGGTGTGGGAGAAGACCTCACGGATCCCTCATTGATCAGAGTTAATGATAAAAGGTATTCATGTGGACTTTTTTTGAATGTGTAAGGATAGTTGTGAAATGTTCTTGAAACGCTTTTGTTTCTGTTGTAGCTTGTCTGGTGATATGGCGTTTGGACCTGCAAATCTGGGTGATGATGCAATTCAGAGCTTTGTTGTCAAACACACCTGCAACTCCTGCTGTAAGAAGCTGGGTCTCTCAGGTGAGCTAACCCTCATGCCAACCTCATGTCAGAGGGTCTCGTGGAACGACACTTTCAGTATGCTTCATTCTTATTGCACTGGCACTTCTTCAGTCCGTGTGCATGGCATACCTCCATGTTTTCAACTTGATATTTATATACGAGCAAGTAAACTTTGAAGTGAACAGGAAAAGCAGTCTAATTAAGCCTGAAGGTCTTGGAAAAAAAATCTAATGAGACTGAAATTATTGCATTTCCATGACAGCAAAGGCACGCAGAAGAGGGGCGTGGCTTCCTTTGCGGCATGTGAGATGTTTTCTTTGATTACATATTTAATAGTTCTTTGTGCGTCGGAGAGTGTTGACTTTGATTAGATATTAATTACCGTCTCATGGAAGACATATGAGATGCCTGTTGTTTGTATCAAGAGGCAGGCTCGCCTTCAGAAGTAGAGGGATGAAAAATAAACAAGCTAAAAGCACTCCGCCACATTTGTTTGATATTTCAAAGGTGCTTTGTTTTTCTCATCTTGCGTCCTATCCAAGAAGCACATCAAATCAAAACAAATTATTAATGCCGAATCCACACGTTTCATTTCGGATCTTAAGAAAAGCATCTCTTGGTAGTGAATTATGAATATACTATTGTGTGTATGTTGTGTTTGCCTCTTCAGATTTGAGGAGGAGCGGCAGCGAGGGGAAGTCACTTCCTGCCTTTGATGACACGAGCAGAACAGTTTAACCTTTGACCTGGATGGAGACTTAGACATATCCATAGAGGGTATGCAAAGACTGTGGAAAACCGTCTACAGATTCTCTTGAAAACTGTTCTCTGAGACTGCATGTGTAGAGAAAAGAGCTGCTTAAAGGGATAGTTCACCCCCCAATTTTGTTTTTAATCATTTTCTCACACTTTTGTCATTTTAAACTTGTATGACTTTCTTTCTTATGCAGAACACAAAAGAATATATCTTGGTAACCGAACAACGGCGGTAACCATTGACTTGCATTGGTTTTGTGTCGATATATTACAATTAAATGGGTAGCGCTATTGTTCAGTTACCAACAATATTTTCTTTTGCGTTATGCATATTAAAGAAAGTCAAGCAGGTTAGAAATAAAAAGAGGGCGAGGAAATGATGACAAAAGTTTCATTTTTGGGGGAACTATCTCTCTTTTTAAGGGGACAAAACATGACATTTGTATTAATGTTCTTATCAGATGCTTTCTTTGTAATTAAAGTACCTTGATCACACTGATTAATAACAGGTGAATGTGCACCAAAAAGGGAATTTCATTTAATTGTGTTATTTTTTGTTTATAACATATAAAGTATGTATATTTATAAATAAATAACTTCATTTATTATTTCACATTTTGAGATAATATCTGTGATATTGTATATCCAATGTGCATTTTGTCTGTGTTCAAAGAGAATAACGGACAAGTTTTGTTCAACACGAGATTGCATCCATAAATTTTCTTTATTTTTTTTATCCCACAAAGAAATGTCTACAAAAGCCATAAAATATAGAATTTAACAAAAATCACTTAAGTCCTTTGCTTAATATGTACAACATGAAGGAGATTCCTTAAGGTCCTGATAAATCAGTACTTGTACATGTCCATCCCACAATGCTACACTTCAAACTCGAACCCCTGTTCACGCAACCACACATAATCAGTTTATCATACGAAGTGCTATTCACTCTTCATTTATATACTGTTTTGCAATACATCACACACACACACACTCTTGGCAAATTAACCCCCACCCCCCCCATGCTACATGTGCTTTACATTGTGGACATGTGCTCAAGTTTTGTCAATCAGAGCCCTATCTCCATCAACAAACAATTGGTTGTCTGAATATTCACACTTGCATCTAATTTCCACTTTTATGATTGCTTCTCAAGTAAACGGCTTATACAGTAAAGCATCTACCCCGTATGCCATTCAGCTTTACTTCACACTAGCTATGGCACTTGAAAACAAAAACATCTCTTATACATATTTAGTACATACACAGATCCTGTACACCGAGTACAGTCATAAGAGTTTTGGTAACAGATGCTACCTTTGTTTGTGTGCTGTTTGTGTGCTGTTTGTGCTGTTTGTTTATCCGGGAGGCAGACACATTCAGATTTAGAAATAAAAACGAAATGATGTGTGCTTCAGTAGTGTCGGAGAAGCTTCAGTAGTTGTATGTGGTTACACAAGAGTGTTCCTCATAGACACACACAAACACACACACATGTGTGTTATTTGTTCCTTCATGTCAGGTGTAGGGCAAGTGCATGCTCATATATTTTGGGCTTTAAGAGGCGTTTAGATTAGCAGAACACATAGTAAGATTATGATAGCAAACTAAAGCGTGTCATTTTTATTCCTACAAAATAAGACGTTGTGTGTGTGTGTGTGTGTGCGTGTGTGTGTCTGTGTGTGTTAACAGAATGAACAGGGTGTGTTATTCAGATTCAACACTGAACAACTACCAGGTAACATTCAATCCACCCCCCCCCCATTGCCCGATACCCCCCTCCCTCAACATATAAGAAAACACAAAAGCCCAAAGGTTTCATTATTATGAACCAGCATGCAAAGATAGCTGAACAACAACAGAGTAATAATAATATAATTATAATAAAATAAAAATCTTAGAATGCAAACACGACTGTAGTAAATGCTTCATTATTGCTACAGTACCTAACAGTGTTCTCCACCTCACATATACAAATTCAGTTCGCCCTCGATTCACAGTCTAGTACAAAAAAATGCCTTCATCGTACGTTTAAAACGCGATTTCCGACTTCATCCGTTTTTCTGTAATGAGCATAGAAATAGAAATAGAGCAGCTTATTAACGCTCTGTATAAATAATCTAACTTACATAAAATCCATTTCATTTCAGAAGATGCTTAATAATTACAATGCTTCTCATTTGGAGCACAGACATCACCGCGGGTGCTTCTCTGCACGTCCATATTTACAAAAAGAGAGAAAGCAGGTGACTTCAGCCTGTTTGATCTCTCGTCGATACAGTAGGTACACGCTTTTTACACACATACACATAGCAAAGCCTTGTCTGGGTGGGTTTCGAGTTTGAGGAAACCGCTGTGATTGTATGTTTTCCTTAAAAAGGTCCATATTCTTAAAATAGTACTCTCTATTGAAAATATTATAAGAGAAGTCCCTGAGACGGATGCTTGAAAAGTTGCACCCAGAATTGATTGTCTTGAACAGGAAATTGTAAAATCAAGGAATTGATTCACTAACGTTGGGCTGAGTGTTTGGTTAATGAGAGAACGTTTAACAATTTCTTCAACTGACTAAATGTGTGCATGTTGTGTCCTTCATGTTATTATACCATCAAAATTAAGTGCTTTCAAGTGCATCTCACAATATAAATGCGTCAAGGTTAAAGTTCACTGATCTGTAAATCCGAATTTTCTCATTCCTTCATATGAAACTGACATATGGCTTTAGATCCAGTTAGTTCAGGTCAAGGGGAAAGCACTCTCGTAATCGCCATCTGGTGGGATGAGATGGTACTTCAGAACCAAGCAGCTCAGGTTTTCAGAGAATGTTGTGAAGTGTCTTAAACTTTTTCTGACAGAACAACACACACTCTTGTCATTACAGGTATAAAAGTCTGAAATGTGAGTACTGATCATTTAAATAATGACACAAAGATGATTGTCAGTGAAACTATATTATAGATGATGTCAAAACGCTTTGCTGTGTCTATTTAAAGGGATAGTTCACTCAAAAATGAATATTCTGTCATCATTTATTCGCCCTATTATCATGTCAAACCTGTATGACTTTCCTTTCAAAAGATAGTTGGTCATCGAAAAAACAGCGGTACCTATTTATTTCTATTGTATGGACACAAAACCAATGCAGGTGAATGGTCATTTTATTGATGACCAACATTCTTCAAAATATTTTCTTTTGTGTTCTGCAAGAGAAAAAACCTCAGGGGTTTGAAATGACAAGCGGTTGAGTAAATGATGACAGAATTTTTATTTTTAGGTGAACTGTCCCTTTAAGAATGCTTGTCAATGCGTCCTTAATGATTTATTTGATTTGCTCAATTAATTTTTGACCAACTAAGTTATAAGACAAAACTTAGTTTAGCTGTTAGTTTCAGTAGGATACATTATTTGGTTCTTGAAGAACTTCAAGAATCGCATTAGGATCCTGTCCCAAAGCTGGGAACTCCTAAATTATTTTCAAAGTTTCACTAGTAACCCTGTATGTTTGCTGTTGACTAGCATTGGTATATATCAAATAACTGCTATATTGGGAATGCTTAATTTTAAAAGAGATTATGATAGAAGAACGATTTCTTTAAAATATCTCGAGGCAA
Source organism: Triplophysa dalaica (assembly GCF_015846415.1). Classification (NCBI taxonomy): domain Eukaryota; kingdom Metazoa; phylum Chordata; class Actinopteri; order Cypriniformes; family Nemacheilidae; genus Triplophysa; species Triplophysa dalaica. Next base: position 17,064,862 of record NC_079545.1, read on the forward strand.
CCTCAATTGTATCCCTGCCTGTGAACAGGCAGCTTTTTAGTGCTTTACTGTTTTCTACATAAACTTGTCCTACATAATGTGAAGAACATTCTGTGAAAGTATAATCTTAATATCTTTAATATTAACTGAATAAAACCATGTCAAGGATTAAAATTATAATGAAATGAATGCTTGAAATCAAACTTCTTTCAATTATCTTTGATTATCACATAACGTCTCCTTTAGACTAGACTTAAGCCTGTTTTTTATAGATTGCGTCACAATTGCAAATTGGAACAAGATAAAATATCTAAATAAATGGACAAATATACAAATAACAAGTATTTTTAAGTGTTGTTACATTTTAAACCTACTGTACCTGATCTGGGCATTTGATGATGGTTTAGATATTATTGCTTGAGTAACAGATTCTACTATGAAGGCAACAGAAAAGAGATCTGATTGTTTAGCTACATATGCTTTCCCAGAATAAGAGCTACTAAAGCTTAACTACACTAATGTGTTGGTTTTGGCAGTGTGGCAGTAAGAACATATTTTGAGGCATTTAGGGTAAAAAGGATTACAGATTAGAAGCAGTTGTGAGGGCTTCCCGTAAATCACGAATGACTGGATTGTTTTTTAGCAGTTTATGCAGAAAGTGTTATTGCAGCAATGACTGACAAGAGCCATTCATTTTTCGTAAAATATATATCTCTATAGTTACGTATGGAAAACTATCCATTATCAATTTTACCCACTTTAAAAGTGTAAAATTAGTGTGTGCTTTTTATACATATCTACATAGCCCAGACAAGGCTTTTAAACGTGGCCAAACAAAGTTAGTCCCCTGTTAACCTTATACAAGTTTCTTGAATATTCTGTACAGGTAAAACTACAAAACAAATACGAAAAATTACATTGACAAGGTACTGGCCGCATAGACGGGCCGCTGTTGTTTTTAAATAATGTCTAAAATATTAACAGAATGAGATTTAATACTGGAATACCGCTTTATACTAAAGAAAAGACTACTTGATCATTTTAGAATGCATCCCCAGCCCAAATTTCAATATTTTATAAAAACAAAAATATGGGTCAAACAAACAAATAAACTTACCCAAATCAAAGACATCTTAAATTGTCCTAAAGTCTGTACATTTCTGGTCAAACTTGAAGGCGCCTTTTGTCGCTGGCGCATATATACATTCTTATGACTGTACCGGTGAAATTGAGTGGAATTTTTTGAAGTGCAGGACATTCCGAAAGTTTTTTGTAGCTGCAAAATATGGTGGGTACTGCTGACAAGTGTTCATCCTCGGCCCATCGCTTGCTGATGGAAAGACCTGTTGCTTTTCCATCCATTGTTGTAGGTGTGAATGTGCGCGGTCATTTGGGCATGACGCTTCCGGCATCAGGGTTGAAGAGCTCTTTATAAAGCGGTGGGAAGAGCATGTTAACCGTCTCTGGGTGGAGCTGCTGAAAAGCCTGTAGCTCCTCGGTGTGGAGAGTGCACAGTGCAGACAGCGTGGGGATTCGACCAATCAGCTACAAGAGTGACGGAGGAACAGTGGAATAAGGGTCATGTGACTAAAAATGCTATTCTACCTGTATCTTTCTATTTCAGTTGAGGTGTATGTCTTTGGATCACTTGAAATGACCTACCTTGGCCAGCGCGTCCTCGTCCAGATGGTTCTTTTGCATGATGTGCTGCAGGGCAAAGTAGATTTTCTCTTGTAGCTTCTGCACTTTCCTCGGCTCCATTAACCACGGCCGGTCTACAAACACAAGAGTAAATTAAATCAGTGTGTGTTTTGTGGAAATACTGTAACATGTTGTTACTCAAAAAATATTTTTTGAGATGCTACAGTAAGATGCTAGTACTGAGGTTTCAGATTTGCATTGGGGACTGACCTGTAGATATGAGCACTGCAGCAGAAAACAGAGCGATCTCCTCTTCGGTTAACTGCAGTACACACAGACTCTTGGCAAAGTCGAAAACTGCACTGACCAGATCATCACAGCCTGCAGGTGACACACACGTTAAATGTATTATACAGTATTATCAGCAGTTTGAATTTAACATTTTTGAATTTGGCAGACCCTGTTATCCAAAGCGACTTACTTTGTATTATAATTAACATTTGTTTCTAAGTAAGTGTAGTGAAGTGAGTGAGTGAAGTGACCTATTTGTCAGGTATGGTGACCCATACCCGAAATGTGACCTCTGCTTTTAACCCATCCAATGAGTAGTGAACACACGCACAGCAAGTGGTGAACACACGTACACCCGGAGCAGTGGGCAGCTATCACTGCAGCGCCCGGGGAGCAAGTAGGGTTAAGGGTTAAGCCTTGCTCAAGGGCACCTCAATCGTGAGGATCAAACCGCCAACCTTCCGGTCACAAGTCCGACTCTCTAACCATTAGGCCACGATTGCCCTAATAAAGGCTTTGCAGCGCAAACCCCCAGGGATCGAACCCACGACCTTGATGATGTTACCGCAAAGCATTATAGGAACAGTTCACCCAAAAAAGAAAATTCTGACTTCATTTACTCACCCTCAAGTTTTTCAAAATCTGTATAAATGCATTTATTTGGAAGAATGCTTGCAACCAAACATTTCTGGGTCACAATTGACTATCACAGTAGGAAAAACTGCTTTATAAATGTATTTGTTCTGTTAAACACAAAAGAAGATATTTTGAAGAATGTAGGAAATTTGCAAATGTTTCTACTATGGTAGTCAATGGTGGCCAAGAACTGTTTGGTTACAAGCATTCTTCCAAATATCTTTCTCTGTGTTCATCATAACAAAGCTATGTCTACAGATTTGGAACAATTTAAGGGTGGGTAAATAATGACAAAATTTTTATTTTGGGTGAACTGGACCTTTAGTAATTTAGTTTTCCTTATGTACATTATAAAGAGCAGAAAAAGTAGATATCAATGTTGTACCTAGAGCTTTAAATATCTGCATGCCTCCATATTTCCCCTCAAACAGAACGGTGTTGTTGAGAGGGTTAAATGCCCGACACATTCTGACCAGCACAACTTCCAAACAACCTGGAAAAGAGCAATACAAACATTTTTTTAAATTTACATTTGTTAAATTAATTCAATTAATAAATATTGTGATGTTTTAGCAGCTGCTCCTCACCTGATTTCAGCAGTAATATCTGGTCATTCTGACACAGTTCCATGAAGCCAGTGATGCGCTTGGCAAACTCTACCACATACTGAATGGAATGAGTTATCTGTATAGCGCACTGCTGCCACAAAACGTCCCGTGTCTGAAACACACACACACCCTCATGGGTAAGCTTGACATCTTGACTGCTTTCTTCCTGCAAAACTTTCTGTTTCTATATTAAAGTGATAGTTCATCCCAAAATTATAATTCTTTCATAATTTATTCACCCTCATGTCATTCCAAACCTGTATGACTTTGGTAACCAAACAACATTGGGCCCTATTGACTTCCATTGTATGGGCACATTTCTCAAAATATCTTGTGATCCATATAGGAAATGTCAATGACATTTTTGGGGTGAACTATCACTTTAATGTTTGCAGCAAAGTTGAATTTGGTTATGCAACAAAGCTTGTTTGGGATAGTGCTTGAATGCCATTGTGATGCATCTTTTTTTTATTATGCTGTGTGCCTCTTTGCAAATACAGTATGTTTTATATGTACATTTTCTTCAAACAAACAGACTCCTCTACACTATCCTTTATACAGCATTGAGCTATAACTAGCAGCGCAGAGCACAGCAATTCCAGTTTTAATTTAGTTTTAAAAAGTAATGGTTACTTTTTTCCCAACTCATCATGAAAAATTGCAACAAAAAATAATTTGTAGTTTTTCATTTACGACATGTTCCAACAGAGCGCAAAGAATATTGAAATTGTGATATCAGCAAATTGCTTTTGTGAGCTCTGCAATTCTTTCCCTGCATAAAGAATATTCATAGGCACCATTTCAAAGGGCTTCTCTGTAATTACCCATAATCCATTTGACACAGAGAAATGAAGAGGGCTTGTAGTACGTCTGGTGCCCTCCACTATTGTGCTCCGAGTGTTCGTTAGCTAGATCTGTTAGCTCCCTCTCTTCTTTCTCTCTGTATGGCTGCAGAGGTCGGATAGTATCGGCTTCTGCTGACTGTGATACTCTAATGAACTATGAGGGTGCAATCTAACTAAACATGAGAGAATTTCACAAGGGATGAGTGCCGCCACCAGGTGCAAAAGCATTTAAATGAATGTACGGCTGTGAACTAGGAGAAGTGAGAGTGCTCGGCTGATTGAGGAAGTGACCTCACACCTTGCTTTGGTACATCTTGACCTCTTCGTAGGAGTGCGTCTGCCAGGTTAGCTGCTGAAGCTCATCTGCTGTGTACTGACACGTCTCCAGGTGGGACTTTATGATGTTCTGCGCGATTCGGTCTGGTTAAGAGAAAAACAGAGGATGTTGTCAGCAGTATGTTCATTTGAAACACAGTAAAACTAATATGAAATTCACCATTAGCCACACCTAACTCCCCCATGGACACTCCAGGTGCCAGCTGGCTGTCCTGATAGGAGCCGTAAGTGAAGAGGTTGGGAACAGGGGTTAAATCGTATATGGGTTCCTGCTTGATCTGCTTCATTCCTGTCATATCCAGTCCAGACTGATCGGGGCTGGGCTGGGTGGAGTCCATGCTGTAGAAGCCTCCGGCGACGACGTTCGGCTGTCCCTTGGGCATGTCTATGATGTGACCGTTGGCATACGTGCCTCCTATCTCATGGTTCAGGGTGCTGAGGCCGTTGGTGAGGCTGGTGGAGTAAACGCGGGCGAGGGCCTCCGCCTCGCCTGTCTGCTGCTGCCGCTGTTCCAGCATCCGCTGCTGGTGTTTCTGCACCTCTGCGTACAAAGAGTCCCTTTGCTTCTTCGACATGCGGCCGAATTTAACAGCTGGCGAAGGGAGAACAAATAAAAATGAACTGGGAGATTAGGAGTCGTTTTAAAGATGGGTGATGATTTTTTTATAATTTATGCCAGATATTTGAATCAATGTTAGGTTGGCTCTAAGAAGCAGATAAAATGGATTTCTGTGAAGTATATGAAAAGGAGACTGACAGTATAGTTTTTTAAACATTGAATCACTTTTAAATTGGTTATGTTCAACATTGATTAAATCAATTATCTTTGATATCTAGTACTAGTATACTTGTAAGTGTATTATTTCAATACTACTTGGGACCAAACTGGCCCACTTTTTAGTTTATAAAAGTGAACTTCTTAGTATACTTTAAGTGTAACAGTAAACGTTGAATACACAACTAGTGTACCTCTAAGAAGCACAAAAAAATATTTTTGTTAAGTATGTAAACAGAAGAATGAATGTATACTTTCTTTTTTCAATATTAGGACACTTAAATTAACTTATTTTTTGAAACGAAAAGTATTTTGGGATTGCATTCTCCATGAAGTATACATGTAATCATGCCTTAACATTTTCCTTTGGAGGTAAAATGCTAGAGACATGGTTTTGAAACAAAAAATGCCATTTTTTTCTATAAAACAATTTGATAATGCTCACCATCCCGGGACATGCCCAGAGCCAGGCACTTTTGTAGCCGACAATGCTGGCAGCGGTTGCGGTTCGTTCTGTCAATCAAACAGTTGCGCTGACGGGGACAAGAGTATGAGGCGTTGTTCTGTTGACTCCGCCTGAAGAAACCCTACAATGGACACAACAACAATGAAATATGCATCTTATTAAGTATAATTCCAAACTTGGGGCCTCAAGGTGGATCTGAAGGGGGCCACAGTTGTGTGGCATTTTATGAAATATAGAAATGTATGATACATTTTGTGCAATCAAACTTCAGAGAAATAAGACCAAAAGATCAAAGCAATGAATAGCACTGTATGATTATATATGTTTTTGGTTTAATTAAAACGGTGGACCAAGCAATTAATCCAAAAACTAAAAAAGGGACTTGGATGATTTTGTTAAAGCCATTGATGTTTGCAATAGAAAAGACAAGCCACTAACCTTACAACCTTCACATGTGATGACTCCATAGTGGATGCCAGATGACTTGTCCCCGCAGATTTTGCATGGTATAACTTCAATTTGAGCTGAAAAGAGTGAACAGAGGTGAAAACATTACACAACCTTTCGCCATTGTTTGCTTTGAAGAAGCACAGCAGAGTTTCCCTTGGATGACGATGACCACCTCAACTCTAAGGAAGATGTTGCATTCACGTTGGACCAGGATGTTCCTTTATAATTTGTGTCGAGAGACAGTTTTTCTTGCAATTTGTGGTTTTTGGAAGATGACACTTGCTGAGAGTCAATGTACTGTATCTGAAGGTTAAAGGGATACTTCCCCCAAAAAGTAAATTCTGTCATCATTTACTCACCCTTAGATTGTTCCAAAAGATTGTCAAATGTCACCTCCCATTGACTCCCATAGTATTTATTTCCCGTATATGGTAGTCAATGGGGAATGAGATCTGACATTCTTCCAAAGTAGTTCCTCCGTGTTCAGCAAAACAAAGAAGTTTATACAGGTTTGGAACAATCTGAGGGTGAGTAAATGATGGCAGGATTTTCATTTTTGGGTGAATATCACTTTAAGCTTTTTCCTAAAAGTTCTCACAAAAAGCATGAAAATGCATTTTTGCATTAGCCTCTTTAAACGTAATGTTTGCTTCAATTAGTCAAGTGTTTTCTTGGTTGAAAACAACCTTGCACATTTGCTGTAAGACCAATGTAGGAAAAGCTACAAACTGAAGCTACAAAGCGACTTACTACAAACACATGGCCATAACCCTACAACCTTTTCACCTCTAGCATGTGAAACTAGGAAATGTAAAACGAGAACAAACAGACAAAACCTCTGGGAGAGATAGAGAGAAAGATAGAGAGAGGTCTAGATATAGCAGAGAAACCCGTCTCCCTGCTGAGACTGCACACTTACAATAAAGAGATTAGCCACCCAATCTAATCCTAAATTATTTCTCCACATGCTTGTTCCCCTGCTCTCACTGGGCTTATCTGATACAGCAATTCTCTATTAATCTTTCCTCACTCAAACGCAAATTCGATTTGGTCTATATCACATTAAGAAAAATAACAAATGCTACATTTAAGGGTTTGGACAAAAGGGACAAGAAATTATGAATAATGTTAACTAATGAAACATATACAGAGCTTTCGCAGATTCAGACTCAATTACGATACAGTGACAGAGATGATCCATCAACAATCTCAAAACAATACTACAAACAAACGCAGCCATGCAAGCTTAGATTCCTATAGTTATACCCAATTTCATTTATTTCTATATGACACTGTAAACAAAGGTAACATTACATATCACATTTTACCTGAACTAGCATTTAACATTCATTTTGTTGGTGTAAACTAAACTAGCCTACGTTTTGCAGCAGTTTGGCCAGTAACTTACTGTACTGATAAGTAACTATTTTGTTTTAAACATTAACTTATCTAGTTTTTATATTTAAAATAAAGACTAAAGATCTTAGGTCACTTTTCTTGTTATGTAAATGTATCTTTTTAACATTTTTTACTAAAAAAAATAAACAAGAATGCTTAGGAAGAATGTAATTTGTTTGCAGTGTTGCTGTGCTAATGCCAGTAAAGAGACCAGTCTCTTCTTGCTCATTTTGAATCTCAAAAGTCAAAGTGTTTTCATTTTAATAAAAGTAAAGTTTAAGTCAGAATAAAAAACTGTACTAATAGGAAAATATAATATAGTTATCAAATCTACAGTAAGTTACTGCAAAACTACAGCAAACTTTTACAATGTTGGTTTAGTCATATTAAATCAACACAATTATGAGGTTTTCTGACAAAACATTTCTTCCTCGTTTACAACAAACAGAAAGTGAGCTAAATACAATTTAATTTAATTTTCTATGAATGTCAATGTAGCCTCAGAAATGTCTGTTACAAACATTCTTCTAAAGATCTTTCTTTGTGTTCATCAGAACAAAGAAAGTTATATTGATTTAGAGCAATTGGAGGAGGAGTAATTCATGAGAGAATTTTAATTTTTGGGGGAACTGGTCCTTCAAGTTACTATCATCTACATTACAGATGAGGGAGATGGCTAATAGTGTCTTCCACAAAAATTACAAATGTAATCGTTTGCAAAGCAAACTAAAAGCACAAATCAGCTTCAACTTCAACTCTTTTCCTTCATGTAAACATAGCTCGGTAAACTGCACATTTTGTTGGCTGACAAACAAAATGTCAATGCTCTCCCATTTGTAAGTTGCTTTGGATAAAAGTCAAATAAATGTAAATGAAATAGTTTCTTACCTACAACATCCGTCTTCATTTTTAGACAAAAGCACACACACCTGACTCAAGAACGCCGTGTGAAGCTCAGAGGTTTGTAAGTGTGAGTGCATCTATGATTGAATACATACACGTGTGTGTGTGCGCGCTGCTAATCTGACTGAGACAACGTAAACTCAGAGAGGATAACTACACTGTATACAATATAGGGAGAGCTTGTATGTTGTATTCTGGACATATGTGTTTTTTTTTTGCAATTTGGTATGGATAGGACAGTGGAGAGTGAGGCAAGAAATTATGGGATGAGAGAGAGGGAATCGGTTGCCGGGGAAAGGACCACGAGCCGGGATTTGAACTTGGGTCGCTGAAAGTGCTACTGCACAATATGTCGGCACATAGCCTACTGGACCACTTGGTGCCGACTGCAATCCATCTATTGAACTGATTTCAGGCCTGTATAGTTAAAGTTAGTATAAAAACACACACATTCTGGACAGCATAATTGGATTAACACAGAGACATGCACACATGCATATACGTTTACAAGGTATTGCACAGTTAAGCTGTGGCTGGTCTAGCTATACGTCTTCCTGTCTCTGTTTAGCACACGATAGACCGAAGCCACAGTGTCTGTGAGTTTGGCGGTTATGGGGGTGGGGGGGTGGGGGTGCGCCCCCAACGACCCTCAGCTATAGGCGCCACATGCAAGGTTGTTCCCATGGCAATGTCACCTTCTGTCAACTGCCCGTCCCTGAACTCTCTATGAAAACGGAAGCATAAATATAGAGTAAATATAGATATGTCTCATTGCAAAGACAATTTTATCAAGTTTCTTTGGGCAAGGTTAATGTTACACATCTCCTGAGGTAATAAACAAGTGAGATCACAGAAACCACAATAATATATGTTTTCTTTAAACAACTCGCCTCTTATCCACAATGCTTTGCACATCACATCAGGGTCTGAGGAGACGTACGCACTTTTGCTTGTCTGAGTGCTGCGTGTTTTTAGAAATTGTCATTGTCCTTCCAAAATCTTGTGTCCAAATTCTCTTTCTTTTAATGTTAAAACTTTTTAATAATGAAATATGTGTTGTCAAAGTTGGCAAGCACTTTTCAATACCTTTTATTGATAATAAATTAGCAAAACCCATTAAAAAGATTTATGACTAAAAATAAAATAATAAAAATATGGAGATGCGAAGGTTTCAGAAGGAAAACAGCGAAATAAGGGCCATTAAAGGAATAAAGGAATTAGATCTTGACAGGTGCTCTTTTAATTAAAAAAAATGTACAAGGCAAAGATCTGAAACAAGATCTTTCGTGTTTTTTAGTGCGTACGTTTGTGAGATTTTGATCGTAAAAACAAATGTAGGACGGTTTCTACGCAGCGTTTTATAAATGAGGCCCTTGGGGTGCACATAAACTAAAATACATAAAAATCGTTTTTCAAAAAGAAAAACTAGCACACGCTGTCCTTGCTTTTAAGGTCAAATAATAGAGGATTATGTTTCAGCAGAAAAGTCATGGCTGCTTCATAACAAGCGTCAGGGACTGAGTGAGTTCTGAGTTATTGGCCACTGTCTCAGAACACTGGACTGGTTCCTCTCATGACCCACTTTGACTAGTGCCAAAACCAAACTGGGTCAAATAGAGGCCTAAACCTGTCGTGGACACTCTCAGATACACAAAAAGTGTTATAAAATACTGCTTTCATCTTGAACTGTACACAACAGGCATCCAGCTATTTATAACCCTATGAAAAGCGGGATATTAGGATTGCCAGGCCATATGCCATGCTGTGTGTTTATGTATTGCTATAATGTGTATGTGTTTATCTGTATTTATGCTGTAATGTACAACACAGTGTAAACGTTTGGATTATCTAAAATAATATAATTGAAGAAATTATAAGTGAAAGTTAAGAAATATGTGTGGTTTTGTGGGTGGGAGTTTTTGGTCTGAATAAATATATTGGAAGTGTCTGTTTGTGTGTTAGAATGGCCACAGGGCCTGTGTGTGTAGACCTGTCATAAGTAATAAGGAGACGTCCGTGTCAATGTCACTGTTGCCAGGACGACCACAGCCTCCCTAGGTTTGTGGGTAGGAGGGCTGTATAGTCTGCCTGTCAGAGCGATCATCCACACCACCATGACATTACAACAGGATGTGATGTCATCGCCAGTCCTACCAATACAACCACACTGTGCATTTTTCATTGTTTCACATATACTTATTTAAGCTTTTTTTAAAGGATTAAAAACCTCAAAATATGCAAACGGAAAACCTGGAGGGTTGTTAGTTGGGGAATTAAAACGGCTAAAATCGTGTTGATAAAACCATTACAGATTCATGTTTTATGGCATGAAGCGTCCAACTATCAAAACACATCAATATAAAACCAAGGAGTCGGAATTAGTCAATACTAATAAATGAAACTGTTATTTGAAAAAAGCAAGCATGTGGTTATTCGGACTGCCGTTGCTCATAAGGTTTAGGCCTCTCGGGGGGTTACGTAAGATAGGGAGTGCAACGCTGGCGATTCCACAGTTAAGAGGAGCTCAGGCTCAGCCCTCCAGGCTTAGCCGAAGATGGAGACTGCGGATACCACACAAGACATTTAGCAAACTCGAATCACAGGGAGACACTGTTTCAGGTTCCACATAAACAGCGTTGATACCTGTGGCGGGAGTTTGAGAGATTAATTTGCGAGTAAAGTGAACAAGGCAGACACACGCGAGAGGCACGTGGATGGTGTAATTGATTCCTAATGATATGAAGCTCATTTCTGTCCCAGGAGAAGTTCCCACTCTCTCTAAATAGTTCTTTAATTAGCTTCATTAAAGTAGATATGAGCACCCCTGCAACTTCATTTATTATCACACACATGCACGCCCGAACGCCACGGATAACACTGATAAATATTGGCTGTCTGTAAAAGCTGTCATATCGGTTGTCTTGGAGACAGATGTTTATCAACATTGCTCGTGATGCAATCATTTGGTAATTCATAATTTAAATGATAATTATTGTCACTTTTGCTACAGTACCTGCCAGCTGTGTACAGTTTCTTGAAAATGTACAATGCAGTGTAACATACAGAAACCTGATACAGTATATAGTGATCTATGAACATATCTATAAAATGATACTTTATATTTCACATGTCGCCTTTTAGGACATTATATTACGAATAAAGTTACGTATGAATTACATAGATATGTCATTTTACCGTGGCTATTTTTATGTGTATTCATTTCATAAAATGATAATGACACCCTGGAACCTAGTTTGCGGCATAACTTCAGGTGACTGAACTGATAACGTCACTGTCTTTTATTTTAGCCCGCAGACGGCTATTTAAAGCCTTTGCTGTAAATCTCGCCTGTATGCATACGATAAGATGTTGTTTTGTCATCTGGCAGCTGGCCCAATGATATTCCTTGTTGGGATATGCTAAACAGTGATGCTAATACATTGTGTAGGTGGAAGATTATCTTGAGCATGCACACTTTTGAGCATGTCAACAGTCAACGTCTCTTTAGTAGAAACAAACATTCGATGATGCATAATCAAAATGGCACCAGTATGGGCAGTGTATTGTTTGTGCCAACATCTGTCCATTGCATACAAATATACATTTACTGTGTGTTTAAAGAGTTGAGGGGCTAGTAGTAATGGCAGCCCACCACCACTAGGTGGCACATTGTCCAGATTGACAGGTGCCTAGGGGTGGAAGTTGCTTGAATCAAGAGGGGCAGCCTGTGACAGCATGTGGCGTTCATCTATGTTTTACATCATTTCCTTCAGGGAAGGGCTCTGTGATAAAGACCTTGGGCGATTAGCTACACAGCCTTCACTGTCAGCAACATTATCATCCTGATTCTCACAACCATCCCGCTGAGGATTACTAAAAAAGATAATTGGGACAACTCCGTATGGGAATGCAAGACATATTCCACTTTTTTATGCCTCTTAGTCTTAAAGATATATGTATATGGCCACCCGCAATATCTTTATTTAAACATCACAACGTTTTTAAGGGCACCACTTTTAAGAGATTTACTCTCAAAGCGTTTTTGAATCCAAATTATAGTCTATTAACGAAACACCTGCAGTCCTTGTTTGGCTCACTGATAAATAAAAAAAGTCAACATAAACTTGGAATTATATGTCTGTAAAGTCATTTTAATAAGACAAAAATTAAATATCATGGGTAAATGTTAACTTTGTGATCTAAAACTGTTTTATTAATGTCAATGCAACTGCCCTTGATGTATTCTTGCACAGCAAATCACGCTGTATGTCTGTTGTCTATTTAGCACATTGGCTCGTATTTAAACCCGTGGCTGAGGGGTAGCTGTTAATGGTTTAATGGATGAACATTTTTAAATGCATTTTAGATCATACTGGTAAGCGCACCTGCACTACCTTCTTGTACAAAGGCTTTTTTAGGGGCTGTGTGAAAACTCCAATTATTCTGATCTTATTCCTATTCTATTGTAGTGGAGTAGGCGGGGCGAGACCGTGGTTCGAGACCTGTGAGTAATTGTTAATGAGTGCCAGCTGTGCGCGCACCGGTCTCCAATCACGTAGGAGATCGGGAGCATATAAGAGAACGAGCGACCGGACCGTTGAGGAGAGAGGACAGGGCCCGAACATGTTTATGTTTGTATTTGTGTTGTATTCGCCGGCCGTCGACTGTGAGGGTCGACTGGCTGTCTTTTTACTTTTGATTATGTTGGATTAAATGTTTAAATGTTTGCCGGTTCCCGTCTTCTTCCTTCCTTCTATTGAACCTCTCTACATCTATCTTTTAATTGTTTTAAAGGAATGGCGGTAGCCTTTTTATGTATGCATCTTCATTTCTGTTAAATAAGTTTCCATACTGTTGCATTCTGGGTAATAATGACACCCCTCCCCCTCTGCATTGTCTATCTGTGCATCTGCACATGTGTGTGAACAAGAGAGCGAGATTAAGATTGTAGAGAGAGAGAGTCAGAAGGTGCTCACATTCCTAAACCATATTGCCCGACCGTGTGTGTGTGTGTGTGTGTGTGTGTGTGTGTTTGTGTATTGAGCACTTTTATGTCAGAGGGCATAGTGTTGCTGGAGTTATGTCTTTAGTGCAGTGTGTGCATTTGTTGATGAGGCTGCAGGCATTTCCCCATTGGCCTTTCATCAGCTGTGCCAGACTCAGGCATCTTTGATCTCAGATGTGATTGGCTGCCTCGCTGAGGCTACAGAAGGGGACACGTTGGCATGTATTCAACATCATAAGAACACAGCACAACATATATCTGAAAATAAACCTACAAGAACTGTGTGTTTGTTTAATAGTGTCATGAGAGCATATTTTTTTATTAACAAAATGTATTAAGAGATAGCATAAAAATACATTTGACTCAGCAACTATTTAATGCAGGTGTTTATATATTTTATATGAATGGCATTATTTGCTATTAGCCTTGAAAATCAACACTGTAGAAATGTAATAATACAGAATTTTTCCTTTTTTAGTAATTTTACATTACGTATAATGTCCACATTTTTTGTACAGTATATTTCTGGAGCCCCAGCTGCTATAGGATTTTTTTTTACAGTGAAGTGAGATTCCTAATGAACAATACATCTTGCGATGGTTTGGGCTGCATCCGATCTCATCATCATCACAGAGTCAATGATGAAATACACAAGGAAAGACAAAAGAATCCAGGAGAACCGGCAACATCTTCAAGATGCTAAGCAAAGGCAAGAATACAAAATACGTTTCTATACAATTCTATACATCCTCTCTTCTCATCCCTTTGTGATGTCAGACTGAAAAAAAGCATCATAAATAAAGGAAAGGAAGTTGTCATGGCCAAACCCCTAATTGTTGGATTCATCGCTCAAAAAGCCTAATATGTTTCAGAAGCATCCGGACAAAAGCGTGACCTGACTATCCTCTACAGAAGACAAAAGAACTCGCAGCCTTTTTAAGATATCCTCCCTCCCTCCATCCGTCTGACCTTCACGACCTGCCTGCTCTCAACCAACCCAACCTCATTGACCTCATTAACCTTTGAACTTTCCTTTAAGACACAATGTGTATGTGGACAAGTGTTTAACTAACAAGTCATTAGCAACAAAATGTAAAACACCATGTTTCTTATACAGATAGAGACTGATGTTTTGTTATAAGCAGTTTTAAGTTGTTTTTAGGGGAGAGAGTTAGCACATACTTTCCTGTAGCTCAGTGGTAAGAGCATTGGCATTGCGTTAGGTTGTGGGTTCGATTCAGGGCATTGCAAATACCTATGTAAATTTATAGGACAAAGCAATTTAAGTCACTTTGGATAAAAGTGTCTGCCAAATGCCTAAATGTAAATGTAAATGACATGCACAGCACAAGTCTGTCACTGTGGCCCAATGGGCTTCTGCATGTGTGTTGTGTAAACTGTTAAAATGGGTTAGTAAGTCACTCAGCCTAAGGGTAGCATAGTTGTGTCATATGTGTGTGTTTGGACAGTATCCTCTCTCAGTCTTCTCCCTTCAGAATTACATAATCCTACATGATTGGTCAAAGGATGTACAGTAAAAGTTTTATATGTAAACATGTATGTAAATTGCTATTGACCCCATAATATTTGTAAACTACATTTAAGTGATGTTACTTTTAACAAAAATTGTAAAAATGGACAAGGAATAGACCAACTTTATGCATTTAAAAAATTAAGAAGTATAAATTGAGCGGATTAGAAAATGGTTAAAGAAATAAAAAAGAAACACTAAAGATGGAAGGCAGTAGCTAAACTTCTTTCATCGTTTGAATATGTGAATACTTTAGTTTTAAAAAGTCAATTTACGGTTTGTACAGAAAACTACAGATCTACAATAAAAGCTGTTGAACATTTTTCTGATTATATAAGCTTTGCAGCTTCATTCAAAAATGTATAAAACAATTTATGACCAGTTTATGAAACACAATTCATTAAACAAGAGAAAAGTTAACAAATATTAAACAAATTCTGAAGAACAAAGCAATAGAAAGGGATTTGAAGGATAAAGTTTGAAGACTATTCTTTAATGGAGAATTTAATAAACTGCACATTTTTATATAATTGGACTTTTGACTGCACCGGGATTCAATAAAGCTCAAACTTATTCTACAGATATAGTCATATTTTAATAAAATATAAAAATATTCAGTAAACACCATTCTTGGGTGATTTCAACAACTGACATCAGTTTACTATGATACTGATTATTGCATATCATTTACATACTACACACATACAGTTATCCTGTAGCTCAGTGGTAAGAACATTGCGTTTAACAACCAGGGGTTGTGGGTTCGACTCCAGGGGATTGCACATACCTATGTATACATGTATAGGTTAATGCAATGTAAGTCGCTTTGGATAAAAGCGTCTGCCAAATGCATAAATGTAAATTTACAGTATTGGGACATGAGATGTTTTCACATCACAGCTGTCACGGAATTAGTTCTGTCGGCAGCTAAATGGCAAACCAGCCCTGATTTCCATCAAAATGCCTCTGTTCTCTAAATATTGGTATGTAGATGTGTGTGCGTGTGTGCTCTGTGTGCCTCTTTACAGCTTTCCTCTCAGGACAGGATGGTAATAGCGCGCCTTAGGGCACAATTTAATTCCATGTAACGAGGTCCTTCCCCAAAGTGGCCCCAGGAGCGCCTCTCTGAAAGAAGCAAATTGATCACAAAGACAAACTAAGGCCTCTCTTCACCTGAGAGCTCAGTCTCTCGGTCTCACTCATCTTTCTATCTCTCTTGTTCACTCCATCT